>NW_027205215.1:925000-1089381 GCF_024711535.1 Dipodomys merriami
GTTAGGGGTCAGAAGGAAGAGCAAGGCCAAGTGAACATCTATTGAAGCAGTGATTCTGAAGATGTTCAGTGTAGCTCCTGGAAACAGCGGCATACAAAGGCATTGATCTGGAAATCAGGAGGAATACTCAATAATATAGTTCCAGTTCTAAAGGATGAAAACCATGGAAACGCACAGATTTGGTGAAACGTCATCTCTCGTTGGCAGAAAAGAGGAGAAAAATGAGAAAGGAGCCGTGCTTTCCTTAAAGGTTATGTGTGAGTCAGGAAATGCTTTCAATGTTTAATTGTGTTACATTATCAAGTGAATGGCTCTCTGTAAGGTAATAGATATAGTTGAGAGTAAAATCATAGCATGGATTAGAAATAAAAAAGGGTTTTCAAAGTAGAGTTTACAGGTTTTAACTTTTGTAAAATTTTTCTGCAGGCTCTGAGGCACACTTTTCTTTCACATTAGTGATGGAAAATGATTTAACCTAAAATGCCCACCTCCCAAGACAGCCATATCTTAGAACTGTCCTTGCTGGACTCAACTATCTCTCCCCTCTCCTTCCCTTTGAACAAATGTACCATCGGTCTTGGAAGAGAGCCTGAGACCAAGGCCCCCCTACCTATTGAGACCTTGAAACTCCCCAATCAAAATAACTTGGCTCACCCAGCCTGCCTCCAGTTAACCATCCGCCCCCCCCCCCTCCTGCTGGCTTCACTCTTTCTGCCCAATATTTAAAGAGACCCTAGTTGTAAGGTGTGCTGCGCTGTTTCCCCTTCAGCCATGCTGAAGGAGACTTGGTTACCCTTCCCAGGCTTCACTCCTGAATAAAATCTGTTGAGTTTGCTTTCTGCCTTTTCTTTATTCTGATAACCTCATGACCCAGTTTTCTAACAATTAGGACTTAAGGGATGTGTGTGTGTGTGTGTGTACTGGCCCTGAACTCAAGACCTTGTGCTCTTACTTGGCTTTTTGGGTCGGTCATGGGGCTTGAACTCTGGGTCTGGGCTCTGTCCCTCAGTTCTTCAGCTCAAGGCTAGTGCTCTGCCACTTGAGCCACAGCACCACTTCTGGTTTTCTGGTGGTTTATTGGAGATAAGAGTCTCACAGACTTTCCTGCCTGCGCTGTCTTTGAACCACTTGAGTCGAGATCCTCAGATCTCAGCTTCCAGAGTAGCTAGGATTATAGGTGTGAGCCTCCGCTGCCTGGCTTTACTTGGCTTTTTTAACTCAAGTTTGGAACTCTACCGCTGAGCCACACCTCCACTTCAGACTTTTTGCTAGCTAATTGGAGGTAAGAGTCTCTTGGATTTGTTTGCTCAGGCTGGTTTTGAACTACAATCCTCAGATCTCAGCTTCCTGAATGACCAGAATTACAGATGTGAGCCAACAGCACCCAATTTATTAGGACTTTTAATTACAAATAAAATCCTGGACTTTACTTTTTAGCTGTATAATTTGGACTAATTTATTCTCTATAAATCCTATTTTTCTTTGTTAAATGTCTGAGGCTTCAATAAAACAAAACATAGAAAGTGTTTAGCATAGTGCTTAATCCCCAGTAAATATCCTATAAATATTAAGTCCTGTTAGCATTTTAGCCATTGAACCAATTAAAAAAAACAAAAACGCTCACCAGTTACTTCTAGATACATAGAATTCTGATTGGGTGACATTCTCAATTTATTCTAAGAAAACTATTCTTGGTAATCAAATAAAAAAAAAGCCCAGAAGATGTTGGACCCCAAATAAAAACACCTGGAAAATTCTGGGCAATATTTTATTTTTAACTTTTAATCAGGAGTAGTATTTGATATTTTTCAAACACTTAGCAAGTATCAGGTGCTCTGAAAGTCATTTTATTCATGACAGTTCTGTGTATGAACTATAATTGCCCACCATTATGAGCAGGGAAACTGAAGTCAGCAAGGGGAAGACAACACTGGTTGGCAGACAAGGGTCTGGATGGCAGAGGTCAGATCTTTGAAATTAGTGCACAAAATTATGGGCATAGAAGGAATGAAAACCTCATTTGTCCTTGCTATGGACGGTGAGCAGTAGCAAGGTTTCTATTCTGATGTTACTGTCTAACTCTTATTCTAGAGGGGAGGAATTTGGCAGAATTAATAAAAAAGAAAGTCACAACTGAGCATGTGCCAAAGTCAAGAGCTAAATCACATTCTGGCTTTGGGTTCCTTTCTCTGCTTAGAGAATGAGGATGGCTCTGCTTAGTTCAGCTCCATCATTTGACTCTATCATGATTCAAAACAAACAGGAGACTGAAACGGAATTAGCTGCTAATGAAAGCTGCTTCAGCACTCTGGGTACTTGCTTAGGAGAAAGACTGAATTTGAAAACACGCACCTGATTATTTAGCCGATTTAAAAAGATAAGAGAAGAAAACGTCCAGTGATCAGGCAAAGCAGCTTTGGTAACATGCTTTCTGTAAAGCCCAGCAGTTGTAGAAGCACAGATATTTTTCATTTTCCTATGTTGCTTTGGAACATTCTGTTCTTTGCACTTTTTTTCTTCTTTTTTTGTCAGTCGTGGGGCTTGAACTCTATACCTGGGTGCTGTCCTTCAGCTCTTCAGCTCAAAGCTAGTGCTCTACCACTTAAGCCACAGCACCACTTCTGGCTTTTTTTGTTTATGTGGTGCTGAGGAATCAAACCCAGGGCCTCATGTATGCAAAGCAAGCGTTCTACCACTGAGCCACCTTCCCAGCCCTATCTTTGCACATTTTTTTCTTTTATTGTGAAAATACCGCAGAGAGGGGTTACAATCACATGAGCAAGGTATTGAGTACATTTCTTATCAACCATTGTTGCCTCCTCCTTTGTTTCCCCTTCTCATCCCTTCCCATCTCCCCCCACCCCCGCCTCTCCAGCCCCTCAATCTTTACACATTTTTTTCCTTGTCTCCCCATTCACAATACAGGCTAGGCACAGGCCTGGGCTGAGGTGTATATGGGGTAGGTTTACTCTGCCTCCTCTTTCTATACAGTCAGTGTAAGAACACAGACTGTGGTAAGCACCCGGAGGCTTCTTTGCACATTTTAAACCAGATAAACATGCTTCCAACAGGCCACAAGGATGAGCATTCTTTACTAGTTGTTTGCAAGTGCATCTCTTTAGGACCAATTCTTCCTCCTCTTCTTCCTCTACTTCCTCCTCCTCCTCCTCCTTTTTTTTTTGAAAGTCCTGGAGTTTGAACCCAGGTTCTCACCCTTGCCAGAAAGATGCTCTACTACTGAGTCAGACCTCCAGCTCTAGGACTGTTTTAAACAAAGAAGTTTAAGCTGGGAACTGGTGGCTCACGCTTGAAATCCTAACTGCTCAGGAGGCTAAGATCATGGGATAAAGCCAGCCTGGGGAAGAAAAGTCAAATGAACTTATTGCCAATTAATCAGTAAAAACTAGAAGTGGAGGCATGGCTCAAGTGATAGAGCACCAGCCTTGGGTGAAAAAGCAAGTTGAGAGTGCATTTCCTAGTACTGTGTGAATTCCAACACACACACACACACACACACACACACACACACACACACACACACACACACACACACACACACACACACACACACACACACACACACACACACACACACACACACACACACACAGAGTAAAACTCCAAACCAAAGCAATTACAGATACTTGTCCAAGCAACTGTTTTACCATCTCTATAACATTTATATCTACTATATCTATAACTCTCATTTCATTTTTCAATTACAGAGCATTTAAACCTAGGTTGCTTTAGGCCCAAATGTACCCTTTATTGACTTTGTGACACGTCTCTCTGAGCTCATTTCTTCATTTATGAGTACAGACATTGATTCTTTCTTAAAATTTAATTTTAGGACTGCTGGATTAAATGACTCAATTCAAATGTAATTGTTTCCTATTTTTTACAAGATTAAAAAAATCAACCATTCTTTTTTATATTTGTGGACTAAAATCATTTGGAGTACTGATGGGTTAGTAACATCTTAAGGTCTAAAATTAAGTTGTAGTAAGATGTCAGAAATTAGGTAGTAAGCCGGGCATCTGTGGCTCACACCTGGAACCCTAGCTACTCAGGAGGTTGAGATCTGAGGATCAAAGTTGGAAGCCAACCTAGGCAGATAAATCCGAGAGATTCTGACCAGCAAAAATGCCATAAGTGGAGCTATAGCTCACATGGTAGAGCACTAGCTTTAAGCAACAAAGCTAAAAGAACAGCTCTAAATTCAAACCCCAATATGGAACCACAAACAAAAAAAGCTAGTGAATGAACTGACCTGTGATTGGCAATTTAATAAAGAAAACAGAATGACCCAGAAGAAGATTCCACATGGGGAAGGAAGTTGTTTGGCAAAAGAACAGAGGAACAGAATAGCATTCAGAGACTTTCAAGAAACCACGGCTTTTGAGACCATGGAGTCTGCTGGTGACTTGTTTTTCAGATAGCTTAGGGCAGACCAGTGAGGTCTTCGCTGATCTGCCTCTTCCTACTTTAAACCTTTCAGCCAAAAGTGAAGGTAATACTACCTCTGAGGGCCAGAAAGATGAAAGGAGACTATGATGTGAAATACTCCCTGTATATCAGACCTCATTCAATATTTCATCTTCCTTCTCCATTTTGATTTTTGGTCAGGTAGGTACTCTAAGTAGACAGGCCATTCTCAATCTTTCTAGAAAGCTTTGTGCTTCTGGGAGCATTCAATAGTTAAAGATAAGAAGTTAGGGTCCTAGTATTTTGTGGATTACTCAGAATGTCTCCCTAACCTATTAGCACAGTCTGAGCAGATGTATCCACTTCAATTATCAACAGGTGCAGAGAAAGTTGTAGGGGTTCAGTATGCAGAAAGACTCCTAAGAGGGGTTCTGAGGAGAAGCAAGGAGAAGGCTGAGCAGCAGCAGGGTTTAACAGGGATGAATTTTAGTTTCCACTCAGAAACAAGGGTTCTGTGTGGAAGAATGAAGAAAGCAGTCATTAGCGTAAGCCAGACTTTTGGTAAGAGGTCTTAGCTAAGGGTTGACTTTCTTTTTCTTTTTCTTTTCTTTTCTTTTGTTTTTTGTTGGTTGTGGGACTTGAACTCTGGGCTTGGGCACTGTTCTTGTGCTCTTCAGCTCAAGGCGAGTGCTCTACTGTTTGAGCCACAGCACCACTTCCGGTTTTCTAGTGGTTTATTGGAGATGAGTCTCAGGGACTTTCCTGCCTGGGCTGGCTTTGAACTAGATCCTCAGATCTCAGCCTCCTGAGTAGCTAGGATTACAGGCATAAGCCACCAGCGCCCAGCTAAGGGTTGACTTTCAAAGTATCAAGTTTTCCAAATTCTACTTTATTTGATGAATTGCTTATTACCTATGGTTTGAAAGCACTCCATATCTTTGAACAAACAACTGAGGGATTTTTTTTTCCTTCTGGCCTTACGGCTTGAACTTGGGGCCTGGGCTCTGTCTTTGAACTTCTTTGTTCAAGGCTAGCACTCTATCAACTGAGCTTTTTATGGTGGTTAATTAGAGGTAACAGTCTCATGGGCTCTCTTATTTGGGCTGGCTTCAAATCACAATCCTCAGATCTCAGCCTCCTGAATAGCTAGGATTACAGGTGTGAGCCACTGGTATCCAGTGTTTCCCTCTTATTAAATTTCAATAGTTTTCATTGGTCATTTTTAATTCCTGCATATAAAGTAGATTGACTGAGGATGACCTTGGGCATCCTGTCCATTAGCCCTCCCTAATTCTCCAGGTAGCATGCCCATTTAAAATATTCTCAACAACACTAAAAGATAGGTATATAGGGAAATAGAGAGTTGTGTGCAGTTGATGGAGCAATCTGGTGTTGTTATGCTCAGGTGATGTATGCAGCACATTGCTATTATTGTCTCCTGGTGTTTCCCTAAGACCATTTTAGAAATCCCAACGGAAGTGGTGATTGTGCCTCTGAAAATAAGAATAACTTTTCTACATACAACGTAAGACAAAGCCAAAATAAAGGGAGTTGTGGGGGTATCTCAGTGGGGGGCCTTACCTGAGGATGCTTTGTTCTAGAACCTGGATTTGGTGCTGGTCTTGCTGGTTTTGCTTCTTCATCTCGTCCTGCTCTCGTCCACTGCTGATTCCATCCAGAAGCCATTTCTCCCGCAAGGCCTTTTTCTGCCATCAGAAATAGGAGTGGATGTTCGGCTAGCAGTCAGCAATTTTCAGTATCTCTTCCTACTTTCAAATCTTATAAATTACACTGGTGGGCACAGTCAAAAGGATTTTTTTTTCTCACTGGCTGCCTGAATAAATTTCGACTTTTCCTCCTCTGTAACCTATTTGATTGCTTTCCTGAATCAGGTTTTGGGTATCTAAATCCTCTTTTTCAGCTGGGTGCAGGTGGATATGCCTGTAATCCTAGCAATTCAAGAGTCTGAGATCTGAGGATCTCAGTTTGAATCCAATGCAGGCAAGACAAATCTGACTGTGATGTGTTTACTGTTATATCTTTGGTTGCTGGGTGTACATCTGGTGTCCTTTACAAAGTTACAAGCTCCTGGAAGCCATTTTGGGGGTCCCCTCAGGACATCATACAATGACTACTCCCTCCAAAACTTGTTTGGGAATCATTGGAACCAGTAAAACAGAGAGTTACTACTGTATTGCAAACGAATTCAGTGGTAGCCTTTGGCTCTGTAGTAGATAATTACTGTTTTTCCTACCCCATAGCATTTCTTCTGGAAATTTCTCTGGTTTTAGACTTCCATATTTCCCATCCCCTACCTATTCCAATGATATGATGCACAAGGTTTACTGCTCAAAATATTGATGAACTGAATTTCAGTTAACTTTAGCAAGACAAAAAGGCTTATTTTTGTAATATGGAAAGCAATATCTTCATGAGTATACATGGAAGAATGAAGTGGTTGCAACGGAATGGAGAAGACTTGAAACAATAAAACAGACCTGTAATTTTGCAGGGAATTAGCTTGCCTCTAATCTCTCTCACGTGGAAAGTGGGTGTACAGTTGCATTATTTTTAAGGAATTTGAGTTTCTTCCATTCTTCTGGAAGCAAGGGGCAGTTATATAGATTTACTGAACCTCTGTACATTATTTTCTCAGTTACTCATGGTTAATTATTCCTTGGGGATTCATTATGACTGCAGTGGTCAGGAGAAAATGGCAACTTTAATTTTCTGAGCCTTTTTTCCCCTCTTAGATCACAATTCAAATGAGAGCAAGTAAGAAGAATTTTCTCTGTGATTTTTTTTAAGGATGGTAAAATTAATTCCACTGGGATATTTTTAGTTCTGAACAAAAAGAATTAAATGTGGTTATGCTCGATAATTATCAAAAGATAGTTATTTTTTCTAAGGCCATAGATTTCAGCCTTTTTTTGAAAGAAAATTACCCACTTCACCAATTACAAATAAATATCATGGAACATTCTGGAGACAGACAAAATTCAGACTGCTTGCCAGGTATTGGTGACTCATGCCCGTGTTCCTAGCTACTCAAGAGGCTGAGATCTGAGGATCATGGTTCAAAGCCAATTCAGACAGGAAAGTCCATGAGACTCTTATTTCCAATTAACAACTTTAAAAAAAGGTCAGAAGTGGAGCTGTGGCTCAAGTGGTAGAGTATCAGCTTTGAGCAAAAAGTTAAGGGACACCAGGCTCTGAGTTTAAGCCCCAGGAATGGCGCACGTGTGTACATGTGGGTACACATGCACGTGTGTGCCCCCCCCCAAAACATGTGAAAGGCTAGTTTCAGTTAGTTGCTTATCAGAAACACTGAGTTATAGGAACAGAAAATGATTCTTGATTAGGTTAACTTTGGGCTACATTCTAGGTCCTAAGTCTGGTCTTATAAAACGTCCCATACTTCACAAATTATCATTTATGTATGGTGAAAAACTCTGAAGTTATAAAACATAGGATTAGGATGTGCAGTTAGAATAATCTGGTGCAATCACAAACTGTGGTGACCAAAACACAGTCAGTATGCTTTTACAAAAAACACAGTTAATTTGCTTTCGTGTCACAGACTTGTGCTTTAGAATATAAAGCTAATGAACATCAGAACATCTATTTCATGGCAATGAAATCACAATCCTAACCTATTTGGCATCAGGGACATAACTCAATGGTGGATTGCTAGCTAGCTTTGCATGTGCAAGACCTTGGGTTTGATTCTAGCACTGCAAAGGGAAAAGAAAATAAAAATTAAAAGCCTTAAGAATTAAAAGAAGCTGGGTGCCAGTGACTTTCGCCTGTAATCCTAGCTACTAAGGAGACTGAGAACTGAGGATTGCAGTTTGAGGCCAGCATAAGTACACAAATCCTCAAGACTCTTACCTCCAATTTATAAGTAAAAAGCTGCAAGTGGTGGTATGTGGGTCAAGTGGTAGAGTGCTAGCAAATGAGCAAAAATGTTAAAACAAGAGTATGAGCCCTGAGTTCACCAGAAAAAGACCAGAAGTGGATCTGTGGTTCAAGTGGTAGATTGCCAGTCTTAATAGGAAAAAAGAAACAAGTCAAGTGAGAACAACAGGACCTGATTTCAAGCCCCATTACTGACACAAAACAACAACAACAACAACTGTAACAACAAAACCCAGAAGGGTATTCTGGAAGTGTTTTACATTCTAGACAGCATTTTCAGTTGACTTTTGGAATAAAATGCACTTTCCTACTAGGAACTGAAAAGCTTTCTCGATTGAGTGTATTTTGTGTTTCCTGGCAGCACCATCTGGGTTGAGGTGTGATTATGAGGCAAGAAGATTCCCAGTGTACACACCTGTGTGGTTTGAATGTCAGCATGTTAATGACACCCTTGGAAATTCCCTCCCGTGTGCGTCATGGGGATAATTGTGACATTCAGGAGCTAAAGAGCAGAGTGAGTCACTGCAACATCTGGAAACATGTGTCTGTCCCATTCCTGGTGGAAACACTTGCTGGACACTTCTGCTTATGCTGTTCAGCGTGGCCACTGAAGTGTAATTCTAGTTGGCTGTCAAGGAAGCGGTGAGAGAGTCCTGGGAACTAGGGCCAGGGGATGAAGAAAATAAGGCAGAGGTGCGACTGTTGAGGCCCAAAAGGAACTTTCTCGACTTGGTGAATTGTATTGTAGAGTGGATTTTTGAGACTAACGTCTGCCCATTCTGGACCCCCTGTTTTGGACTTGCCAAGGTTTTCTGCACACTTGGATCTCTCTGGAAATAGCCACTCCCCTCTCTCTGCTCTGGTTGGAACAAATGTCATTATGAGTGCATGGAACAGAACCGCTCCTAGCTACACCTCTCTTGCGTTGGAAGCTGTTCCATTCTCCCTTTCTATTTTGCTCTCCTTTCCCTATTAAATCCTTACTAAACTCCTAAAAAAATAAGAAATAGATCAAATTTTGTTTCTTTTGTAGTCTCAATGCCCAGTTTTAATACCTTGTACATAATAGGTGCTTCATACATGCTTATTCCTCTGGGTACCGGTCGCTTGTGCCTGCAATCCTAGCTACTCAGGAAGCTGAGATCTGAGGATCAAGGTTCAAAGCCAGCCTGGGCAAGAAAGGCCCAGACTTTTATCTCCAAATTACCATCAGAAAACCAGAAGTGGAGCTGGGCTCAAAGTGTTAGAGTGCTAGCCTGAGTTCAAACCCCACAATGCACATAAAAAAAAGCATATTTTCCCCCAAACCCTGTGTCTATCCATATAAATTCTCCTTATTAACAAAGATCCTGTATCTTTAATGGAATCTTTTCTGGCCAACCTCCAATTAGAGAACACATGTTCCTACTATCCTTTAAATATAACACTTGTCTTATTTACTTTCTCTCTAGGTGTAATTTCCTCTTCTCCACATCCACACCCCTTTTGTTCAGTGAACACCTTGGGAAAATGGAGAGCTCCTTTGTAGAGAAAACTATGAAAAATCTTTGATTCAGGTTCAAGCAATCTTGGGCCAGGCTGCATGGTTGGCGGGAGAGTATGGGCAGGATTTCAGCACCTCCATTTGTACTTTGTACAGCACACATTCTGTACAACTGTGTATAGTAAGTAGTCCAAAGAATGATGAATGTTTTGATTGGATTGGATCTGAAGAAGCCTCCTGATTGATTCCAGGAAGCAAATCAATAGAGATGATTGTGTATTACTTTCTGGACTTTTTTTTTTTTTTGGCACATACTGAAATGAAGGGCTACCTTGGTGGACCTCTCCATGACTCAGGCATTTCCTGTGTGACCTTTAGTTCCTAAAATGAGCTGAGGAGACATTTAAACCCTTTCTTCTTCTGTGAGCTCTGCAGGTATAATCTTTCCATTCTGCAAGGATAGCAGTCGTTGGCTGCTAGAGAGTGATCAGTTTACTTAGAAACAAGAAACTGTAGGTGTGTGTGTGTGTGTGTGTGTGTGTGTGTGTGTGTGTGTGTGTGTGTGTGTGTGTGTGTGTGTGTGTGTGTGTGTGTGTGTGTGTGTGTGTGTGTGTGTGTGTGTGTAGAGAGGAGTGGAGAATATTTTGGTCTTGGGATCAGAAATGATTTATCTCAAATATTGTTCTAGATGTGACTCATTTCATTTGAGTAATACTGAAATAGCTTGGTAAATTTTTTAAAAATGTTTTTTATTGTAAAAATAGTGTACAGAGGGGTTACAGTTACATGAGTAAGGTAATGAGTGCACTTCCTATCGAGCGTTGTTACCTCCTCCTTTGTTTATCCCCTACCATCCCTTCCCTCCCCACCTCCCCAACTCCTCTTGGTAAATTTTGCTACTGCTTTTTCGGTTTTCTGAGAGTACATGAGCATATCTACTGCTCATGTGAATTCTATGTGACATTTTGTAAGGACAGCAGGTTAACTGATTCACAACTATCCATCAAACAACAGAAATGTCAACTTGTACAGAATCAAGAAGTTAACAGAATCCAGACAATGGAGGATAACTGAACTCTCAAATGATTTTTCTCTCCAGAAGTGATTTACTTGTTCCATAGGGAAAAAATAAATGGTTCGAATTGAATTTGGCAAGTTTGACTGAAGAATAGGATCCCATTGTTTCATTGAGGGGAATTTATGAAATCTATTGATAGCTCTGCCAGATAAGTACAGTTTCCTGCTTGGGCCTGTTCATCAGCAGCTCCTGTTGGTCATTTGCTTATATCCTGTGACTAAGCCACATAATAAAATGTTGAAATTCAATGAGCTTTAATTACAAAATGACCACACCCAGCGAAAGATGTCAAGTCTGATTTTAAAAATGGAGATGTATTTATGGCTATGATCTCATGCTAAGGCAAAACAAAATAAAACAGAAACTCAAACCAGGCCCAAACAACGTGGGTTCACTGAGCTTTTAAACACAAGCATCCTTGATCAGCTAGATTCTGTCTGCTCCGTTCCCCTTGGGGAATGGCTGGCCTTTCATTCATTTCAAAAGAAACTTCCTAGCTGGATCCACTTCCTTAGGGATGTGAAGCAAAATTGTACGGGGGCCAGATTCACAAGGTTCAATTCTCAAGGTTGCCGAAGCAAATGATATGAGGTTCAGAACCAAAGGATCAAAGTAATAAAGCCACATTTTCTCCTTTCCCCATGTTTGCCAGAAGGTATTAATCTCATATGCAAATATTTTTCACTTCTTGGATTCTCTCTGGTGGTTAATATGTTGGTAGAACTATGATGGCAATTTTCTCCTTCCTAAAGCTTCTTTTCTATTAAAAGCTGAGTGCCAGTGGGATATTTGAATATCAGCATCAAGGAAATAAAATTGAAGTCATCATCAGTTACCTTCAGGTGCTGATGTTTTAGTTTTTCTTCTTCTATTTTCAACCGCTTTTGTGAGATTTCTTCCTGTATTTTTCTTTTATCCTGAAATAAAGAAAAGTTTCAGTATCAATAATTAAAAATAATTTTTTTGCTTAAGTACATTGTATGTTATTTTTTGGGGGGAGGGGCATTTCATTATCAGAGTGATCCAGTACCGTAGGCACTTGTATTAGTATAAAGATGCTCTGGAAACTCATATTGCAAAATAAAACAAAGGGGGCAATAATAAGATTTTGCTCATGGAAATAATATGAACAAGTCTATTTTTTTTGGTGGTCTTGGGGATTGAACTCAGTATCTCCTGCTTGCTAAACAGTTGCTCTACCCCTTGGCCACATCCCTAAACCCTGGAAAGGTATTTTATGAAAGAGAAGAATGCCTTTTCTTACCTACTTCCCTTTTCTTTCTTCATTAATTCTGCAATACCAACCTATTGAGCAATGCAGCGCAAAGAGCTTTGTTTCTTTATTTTAATAATTTTTAATGGTTATTTCCCCCTTTATTTTGTCCATTTTATCTTTATGTGGTACTGAGGAATTGAACCCAGGGCCTCATGCATGCTAGGCAAGCACTTTACACTAACCCACATTCCCTGTCCCAGAAAGAGTGGATTATAAGGAAGGAGTTAGACACAGGGCTGAGGAGGAAGCTGTACCTGACACAGGTTCTGAAGAGGCTGCTGGGTGCAGCAGCACATATGGAAAAACAGGATCACCTGGGGATCCTTGGAAAACCAGGCAGCTGGAAAGGCGGACTGCTTCCTCTCCTATAACTTAGGAACCATGGGAGGAGAATAGTTGAGATAATGTTGCTTAGCCATAAGCCAAGGTTTAACAGAAAACCATGGAGGCTGGGTGCTGGTGGCTCATGTCTATAATCCTAGCTGCTCAAGAAGCTGAGATCTGAGAATCACAATTCAAAGCCAGCCTGAGCAGGTAAATCTGAGAGACTTTTATGTTTGATTGACCAGCAAAATGCTGGAAGTAGAGGTATGCCTCAAGTAGTACAGCACCAGTCGAAGAAAAAAGGCAAGTAAAACTGAAAGGCCATCCTGAATTCAAGCCCCAGGATTGGCTCCCCCCAAAAAATATCATAGAGAGAGAATATTTCTCTCCCAGTTAACTCAGCTCCCCCAACAACAACAACAATAACAGTAATACCCGTACACCACGACAGAAAGCATAACCATTCAATACTCAGAGATTCTACTTTCTGGAAAAACAAATAGTATCTGTGCTGGATCAGCAGAACAGGCAGTCTGGACTTGATTTCTGATCTTTCATTTACTAACTGTGTGTCCTTACACAAAGCCTTTTACTTCTCATCTACTGGTTTCCTAACAGGATCTGTGCCATAAGATATGAGCACCAGATGAACAAATTTCTGTGCTCATGGAGAGCACCCAGTGCTCTAAGTATTAGCTTAATAAAATTCAGTGACTAAGCAGAGAACTTGTTACTCACCCAGAAAAGACACACAGAAGTGTTCTCATTGGTTTGAAGTATCTTAGATATTGCCTGTCTGAAAGTGGGACATTATTTCACTAGCCATGTAAAAGTCTTTATTTTATCATTAAAAATCAGAATATCACATTATCCTTTATCTTATTCCTAAGAGTTAGTTTTAAACCCACTTCAAAATGGAAAACTCTCAAAAGATGGAATTTTGTTGCCAAGAGACATCTAAGAGAATTTGAAGCAGACTCAGAAGGTAATTTAGAAGGAAGAGTTTCAAAAATATTTGGCTGGCAGTATTATTGAAACAAGTGCGTACCTCCCTGATGTGAGTCCTTTGAAGATTCAGAACTCTTTTTATTTTGTTTTGATGTGTTGGTTCAGGTACATTTGTTGAAGAAAAACAATCTATTGTTCTCCAACTCTATGTCATGTTTCTTCCTGTATACAGGAAGAATACATGACTTTATCAGCCCAACTTCAAATTTTAGAAGCAGTTCTTTTGGAAAAAGATGAAACAAAAACAAAGAAACTTAAGCAACAAGTGTGGGTCTTTATAATTGCTTCTTTGTTTTGGATGAATCTGGTCATTATTCACAAAAATTGTCTTCTTAGCTTTCTGAGATCAAAGCTGAAACTATACCACTTGAGCCACACCTCCATTTCTGTCTTTTTGCTGGTTAGTTGGAGATATGAATTTCTCAGATTTGTCAGCCAAGACTGACTTTGAACCACAGTCTTCAGATTTCAGCTTCTTCTTCATTTTTTTTTTTGGTAAGTCTTGGGGCTTGAACTCAGGGCCTGGGCACTGTCCCTGAACTTCTTTTGCTCAAGATTAGCACCACTTCCAGCTTTTTCTGCTTATGTGGTACTGAGGAATCGAACCCAGGGCTTCATGCATGCTAGGCAAGCACTCTACCACTAAGCTACAGTCCCAGCCCGATGTCAGCTTCTTGAGTAGCTAAGATTGCTGGTGTGAGCCACTGGGTGCTCAACTCTGAAAATGTATTGAGCCCACTCTCCACTGTTCCTGAGCAAGTCTTAGTAATAATCTAAAATACCAGTTACTGTGCAGTAAGTTCTTTACAGGCACTATTTCTCGTGCTATAGTTACAAAAAAAAAAAAAAGAAAAAGAAAATGGAAGTTTAGGAGAGATGAACTCATGCAAGTTCTCCTAACTTATAATTGGCAGAGGCAGGATTCGAACCCAGGCAAGTGGAGATCAGCTTGGGATGTGAGTGAAAGGAATGATTACCACCGCCCTCATTGGAGCACTGAGGCCAGAAGCAGCTCCAGAACAGGTAGCGAGGAGGGAAACTCCTCAGAGCTTGGGGCGGATAGAGACTGCTGAGCCCAGCCCCACCCTTGTGAGTTGTCAGTTTGGGCTGATTTCAACCTGGGGTTAGCAATCAGGTAGTGGGAGCTGTGGGGAGAGGCAGGGCCTCTGGAGTGTTTTGGTAACAACAGGCTTAGACAAGCAAGGGTTGCTAAGAAATACCAATGTTTTGTCACTTAGAGGTAATTTGATGCCTCTCTCAAAGGTAGGTGGGCTGATAATTTTAAAATGTTATAGACACCATCCTATTTTAAAGGGGGAGTACTTTTTCTTCATAGTGTATTCATTAGCAGCAAACTATTATCTCTTGGCCAAGCTTGATAGGAATATATAATAACCATTGGGAAAAAAATACTGTAATAATGTAATTTCAACATGGCTGAATAAACTGTAAGTCAACCGTAAGTCAGATCACCAGTTCTATCTATTGCCAGTGTACCAGAAGTTATCAAAGTCAGCCAAATTCTCCCCAGACTGGCAGGAAAGTCCATCTGCTTTACACATTTTCTCCTGATCCTGGAGCTACCCTATAGATTGCTCCTGCGGACTGGCCCACCCGGCATTTATTAAGGTCATAAAAACTTATACTTTATCGAGTAATAACATACATTATTTAATAATAGAATGGCAAATTATTATTATTATTTTTGAAATAACAAATTATATTGTTGTTTACTTTTTCATCGTGTTTAGTCACTTGGACCATTTTGTCCAATAAGCACATATCCATATTACCTATATTTTTTCCTCTCTGGCTACTCATTTTAGCAGCATACCTACAAATTCCAATTTTGCAAAAAAATACTTCTGATTTTAAAACTTAATGTATTCATCGCAAGCAATTGCAAAGTCATTATGACCATCTATTATCCAAAGATATCACTACATATTTTGTAAAAGAAAGCACAACACCTAAGCATATGTTTTGAAGATACTGACTGATAATCAGAGAGGCAGGTGTCTTTTAAGAAGGTAAGATTTGTCCTGGGTTATTTAGTTATTAATTCATCCAACATGAAGGCATTTTGATTCAAATCCCATATTGAAGGTGACAGGAGGAGACTTACAGTATTTAAAAAGTATTCCGAAGTAGAAGGATCATGTTCAAAGCTACCTTGGGCAGGGAAATTGTGAGACTCTTATCTCCACTAAACTAAAAAAAAAAAAAAAAGAAAAAAAGTAAAGTGGCTAGAGTGGACTTGTGGCTCAAATGGTAGAGCACTATGCTTGAGTAAAAAGGTCAGGGACAAGGCGTAGGCCCTGAGTTCAAGCCCCAGGACTGGCAAAAAACAAGGAGGAGGAGGAGGAGGAGGAGGAGGAGGAGGAGGAGGAGGAGGAGGAGGAGGAGGAGGAGGAGGAGGAGGAGAAGGAGGAGGAGGAGGAAAGGCAAGACATTTGCATTTGTACTAGTAGCTCCTTTGAGAAGTGCTATCAACATGTGGAAGGAAATGTCTCCTGAGGTTGAGGGGAGGGAGAGGGAGAGATTGTCTGTCACACCTGTTTAGGAGGTGCTTCTGCAGAGATCAGAGGGGTGTTGGGTGATTGCTGGAACCTGGGTCATGGGGAGAAAGGACACCTAAGTCCAGGGTTCCTTGTGGGAAAAGGCCCAGATAGAATATTGGACATTATTTGGAACAGGTCCAGACTCTAAATTGCCATACAAGAAATAGCAGGAAATTAAGAATGGCTGAATGAGTATAGATTCTCAATAGAGAATCTGGAATGGCGTGAGTAGGGGTTTGGATTTATTTCTGTATTGAGATAAGAAACAGGGAATGGTTTTGCTAGGAGAAAAGATAGAGTAGAGGTTTGGCTCAGTGATAGAAGGCCAGTCTAGGAAGCACAACGCCCTGAATTCAAACCCAACACCTCCAAGAAAGGCAGAGATGAAGTTTCACATAGTCTCATTGAGCTATAGTCATGGAAGGGGAAGATCCTGAAGACAGAGACACAGGGTGTGGATGGCTGAGATAGCAGGAGTGAAAGTTGTCAGGATCTGGCTGCTGATGGAACAGAAGGCTCCCATATCTAGGTGACGGACAGGAAGTCAGGATCACTAACAATTTCTGGGCTCTATCTAGTCGCTGCTCACACAAAGAGACAAGAAAAGTATGGTTGTGGGCATGTAGGTTAAATTAATAATAATAACTACAACAATAAAGAAGCATCTTGTTATGTATTACTATATGAGCAGAAAAAGATATACACCTTCTTTATTATTATTGTTTATATATAGCTATATCTATCTATCTATATCTATATCTATATCCATATATATCTATAGTCTTTCCTAAATCAGCTGAAAGAATTGGAGGAAGTTAGAGCCATGACAGAATTCAATGAGTCAAAAGTATTCAGATTCAGTCAATTAGAAGCTGACTCTCTCATGACTTTTCCACCAGCTTGGCTGATGGTTTCATTCTGAGCATCTGAGAAGAGCAAGAGAAAGTGTCTATTTGAATTTACATATTACAACTGGACAGGCACGTTAGGTAATGGGCAAAGAATAATGGTAATAACATTGAAAGGAATTTGCTAGGGTAAGATTCCTAGTAAAGAATTCTGGGCATCTTTAGAAGTTTACTAAATTTTAATTAAAGTAGATTTTCAAAAAAAATTCATGAGAAAGTTCTTTCAAAATTCTTGAGGAGGCTAGAGGCAGTAGGTCAGTGAACTAGCAGTTGCTCAGCAAGCGAGAAGCCCTAGGATGAATCCCCAGGGAAAGGGACAATTATTTTCCTTTTTCCTTTTTCTTTCTTTCTTTTTCTTTTTGTCTTGGGGCTTGAACTCTGGGCCTGGGCACTGACCCTGAGCTCTTTTGCTCAAGGCTAGCACTCTACCACTTTGAGCCACAGTGCTATTTCCGGTTTTCTGGTGGTTAATTGGAGATAGGAGTCTCACAGACTTTCCTTCCAGGACTAGCTTTGAACTGGGATCCTCAGATCTCAGCCTCCTGAGTAGCTAGGATTACAGGCTTGAATCACTGGCACCTGATAGGGATTAGCATTTCTAGAAGGAAGACAGATCCTAAGGCTTGGGTTTATAAATGAAAAAAACATGCATTATTAAAAGTAATCTCAGGTAAGAAGAAAAGGGAGATACCATTAAATACAACAAAACCCAAGTAGTTTAGTATGTAATTGAGATCATTGGATTCCTGATGCATTTCTCATGCATTCCTTTTAAACAGTGGAAATACTACGGGATGATGTGAAGTATATGGGAAACACCATAGTCACAAAATGTGTGTATATCTGTGTGTATCTGTGTACATGTGTGTTTATGTCTGTGTGTGACTGTGTTTGCATGTGTATCTCTGTGTACATGTCTCTGTGTATGTTACTCAGAAATGTTACAGAAAATGACAACAAGACTATATACAATGTAGTATTTATTAAAGTGACAAAGATAAATGATTTCTATTTCTAAACTATTCTAAACGATTTCTATTTTGATTCCATAGTTTTGACGCTAGACAATGATCTTGACCCTGGAAAAGATGGAACAAATACACTCAAAAAGGAAAATTGACTTCTGAGAGAAAGTAGAGGCCTGAAGGCAAAGCTACTGTAGTCCTCATTTCAGAGAAAAGAAAAAATTTATAGACATGACAGAAAAATATTGTTAAATAATCTCCTTGGAATCTTGGATAAAATGAAAAGCAGTCAGAAGACTGAAAGTGGAAAATGCCCAATTTTTGGAAGAGAGAAAAAAAGGTAAATTATGAGTATTTACAGACTGGTGAATTTATTGGCTAATTCCTGGCAAAGTTGTAGAATGAATTTAGTTAGGCCAAGAATGTTGTATTTAGACAGGAATGTCTAGCAGGTAGAGCCTGATTAATAATCACAGAGATAGGGCCAAGGGTAAAGTGCAGAGATAAAATGCTCACTTAGCATTCTGGGGCACCCTGTTTCAATCTCCAGCATGGCCCAAACAAAAACAAAAAAATAATAAAAAAAAACCCCTAAGAATTGAAGTTCATTCTTTTCTTGAGAATTATTTCAAGATCTGTAGATAATGAATATTATAATACCTGTAATAATGGTAATTTCCACCCTCCCCCCCCACCCCCAGACTAGGACTCATACTTGATATCTGATACTTTTGCTTATTGGCTAGCACTCTACCATCTGGGCCATGCCTCCAACCCCAATAATGGCGATGCCGATTAAGAACTTTTTATATGTCAGAAATCACTTAAAATATATACATGTACCAATGTATTTAATTTTCCTCAAATCTCTGTGAGGCAGAAATCATTCAGTTTCATAACATTAATGAAGGAACCAAGAGACACAGATATCTGTTAGCTTTTCTTTTCTTTTCTTTAAAATAAGGGCACAAAGTAATAAAAATACAAAAGTCATAATTCCTATGACTTTTGGCAAAGGTCCTTACCTTGCTCTTTTGCAAGTTTATGATATGTGGACAGCAAGTATTTATTTGGAGGTGATTGTCTTAACATTTTTTTAAAACCAAGACCATGGAAGAAGATAGAAAACTCAAACTAAACCTAACAAACATACAAATATAAACACATTGAGTTATGTTTACTGACTCAGAATTTCAAGGCTGAGTGGGCTGGATTTGGTGTTGTTAAAAGTTACTTCAGGTGCGGAGCACCAGTGGCTCAAGCCTGTAATCTTAGCTACTCAGGAGGCTGAGATCTGAGGATTGAGGTTTAAAGCCAGCCTAGGCAGGAAAAGTCCATGAGACTCTTATCTCCAGTAAACCACTCAGAAAACCAGAAGTGGTGCTGTGGTTCAAGTGGTAGAGCACTAGCCTTGAGCTGAAGAGCTGAGGGACAGCACCCAGGCCCAGAGTTCAAGCCCTCTGACCAAAAAAAAAAAAAAAAAAAAAAAAAAAAGTTACTTCAGGTGACTTTCATGAAACCAATGAAGTAAAAAAAAAGATAATCAAATCAAGACTTCAAAATTCTTTTAAAACTTTTAGCACAAAGATTTAAAATTGTTTTAAAACAACTTTTAAAAAAGCACAACCATTTCTTAAATTTTTGACTACTTTTGAAATGACTACTGACAAGTTTGGTATGTTTCCTTCCTTCCTTCCTTAATTCCTTCCTTCCTTCCTTCTTCCCTTCTTTCCTTCTTCCCTCCCTCCTTCCCTTCCTTCTTTCTTCACTCCTTCCTTCCATCTTCCTTTCTTTCTTTCTTTCTTCCTTCCTTCCTTCCTTCCTTCCTTCCTTCCTTCCTTCCTTCCTCCCTCCCTCTCTTCCTCCTTCCCTCCCTCCCTCCTTCCCTCTCTTCCTCCCTCCCTCCCTTTCTCCCTCCCTCCCTCCCTCCCTTCCTTCCTTCCTTCCTTCCTTCCTTCCTTCCTTCCTTCCTTCCTTCCTTCCTTCCTTCCTTCCTTCCTTCCATCCTCCCTCTCTCCTTCCCTCCCTCCCTCTTTCCTTTTTTCCTTTGTGCTAGTACTAGGAGGGTGCTTGAACTCTTGCTTGGTTTTTACATTCTTGCTTATCTTGCTTGGTCTCTTTGCTCAAATCTGGTGCTCTACCACTTGAGCCACATCTCCACTTCCAGCTTTTTGGTGGTTAATAGGAGATACGATCCTCACAGATTTGTTTGCAGCTGGCTTGGAACCACCATCCACAGTTCTCGGTCTCTTGAGTAGCTGAGGTTACAGGAAGGAGCCACGGATGCCTGGCTCAACACCCCATTTCTTTCTTTTCTTTTTCTTTTTTTGGTTGGTCATGGGGCTTGAACTCTGGGCTGGGGTGCTGTCCCTGTGCTCTTCAGCTCAAGGCAAGCACTCTACTGCTTGAGCCACAGTGCCACTTCCAGTTTTCTGGTGCTTTATTGGAGTCTCATGGACCTTCCTGCCTGGGCTGGCTTTGAACCATGATCCTCAGCTCTCAGCCTCCTGAGTAGCTAGGATTACAGGCATGAGCCACTGGAGCCTGGCTCAACACTCCATTTCTTAAGATAGCAATAGGAGTTGGGCATGGTTATTAAAAAACACACATTTTTTCAAACCTCATTTTATCCTGAAATTTTATTGTTTCTTCCCACTTTCCAATAAACTCCAAATAAATCCAGTTTGTGTCCGACTATTTTATGCCCTTTTTTTAAAACCTTGGTTGTTTATTTTAATCAAGAGTGACAAATCAAAACAAGGATCATTGAAAAAACACACAAAACCTCTTTGAATTATTAAGGGATGATGATAACATTGGCCAGGTCTTTACTAGGAAAAAAAATCTGTTAGTCATTAGCTTTCAGCCCTTCTCAGCTCAATTGCATTTGTTCATTCATCCTATTTATTCAGACACTCATTCATGTGGTCTTATTAATGTCCCAGATAATGTTGAGCTCATTGATGTGAAAGATGAGCTTCTTTGAATGAGGAAAAAAATCCCTTGGCCTTAAGAAGTCCTGGCTGGTGGAAGGAGACAGCACAGTGGAAGGAGGGTAGGCAGGAGAGCACAAAGGTTTGAAATATTGGGTAGTCTGAAAAAGTGACTTGGATTCCATTCCAATTCTCTTCAAACAACAACAAATGCTTCTGAAATGACACTAGCTTCTGTTCTCATCTACTTCTGCTACTGGCAGACTGAAGAAGGCAGGCAGGAGGAGACTACAAGGGATGGAGAACTGACTGGGTTAGAAACGATGGTTATACTAAACAGAAATTGCAAAGGGTTTTCTTGCTCCACTTCAAACTCTGCCCATAAGAGTGAACAAGGGGACCCAGGTATGGTGGTGCATGCCTGTAGTCCCAGCTACTTGAGAGGTGAAGGTAAGAATATCTTGGCCTAAGGCTGGCTCAGGCAAAGGCTCAGGAGAGACATCCATCTGCAAAACAAACTAAAAGCAAATAGAGTGGTGTGGCCTAAGGGGTAGAGCCCTTGTCGTTCAAATGGGAGGCTCTGAGTATAAAAGCAACAGATGTTTATAAGAATTATTTATAATGCTTATAAGAATTTATTGTATTGTTGTGGTTTGGAGAACTCACAACTAAGAGAACAGATTTGGGTTCTAACACTTAACGCTTTAATTTTTCTTTGCTGTAGGTGGGTTTCTCTCCTGTTACAGAGATGGTAATATTAACTTTTGAAAATATTCATAGGTTATTTGGGGAAGTGAGGTATTAAGTGTGAATGCATTTGTTGTTTTAGGCCTACATGCTGTGTAAGAAGAGGTGCTGTTGCCGGGCGCTGGTGGCTCACGCCTGTAATCCTAGCTACTCAGGAGGCTGAGATCTGAGGATCGCGGTTCAAAGCCAGCCCGGGCAGGAGAGACCGTGAGACTCCTATCTCCAATAAACCACCAGAAAACCGGAAGTGGCGCTGTAGCTCAAGTGGTAGAGTGCTCGCCTTGAGCTGAAGAGCTGAGGGACAGCGCCCAGGCCCAGAGTTCAAGCCCCACGACCGACAAAAAAAAAAAAAAAAAAAAAAAGAAGAGGTGCTGTTATCATGTGAGTAATCCCAAAATTCTTTTGCTGAAGAGATGTTCTTTAGTTTTAGATTTGGCCAGGAAGAGATGTCACTTTTTTACCGTGAGGAATTGCCCTGTAGCAGTCACTTAGACAGCTATACTCTGAAAACTTAATGCTCAGGACTTCTGTCAGGCTAGATTCCCTCTCCTCTCCTTTCTCTTCCTCTCCTCTCCCCTCTTCCCTCCTCCCCTCCTCTCTTTCCTTCTTTTTATTTTTTGTCATGTCTTGATTTCCATTCAGAGCTTCTGATGATAACATATTCTCCTCTCTCTCTCTCTCTCTCTCTCTCTCTCTCTCTCTCTCTTTCTCTCTCTTTCTCTCTCTCTTTGGTACTGATCCTGAGGTTTGAACTCACTGAGAATATGTGCTCAAGGCTCAAGTACTCTGCCACTTCAGCCACAGCTCTACTTCTGACTTTTGCTTTTGTTAGTTAATTGGAAATAAGAGTCTTAAAGACTTTCTTGTCCTGGGCTGGCTTCTAACCACGATTCTCAGACCTTAGCCTCCTGAGTAGCTAGGAGACACTGGTACCTAGCACTGTACCACTTGGGCCACAGTGTCATTTTGGCTTTTTCTGTGCAGATGGTACTGAGGAATCAAACTCAGGGCTTCATGCATGCTAGGCAAGCACTCTATTACTAAAGCTACATTCCTAACCCAGCTCTAGTTCTTAAATGGCTTGATGAAAACCTCTCAATCCCTAGCATTCTGTGGAAAAATCTGTACGTATAGACATCACTCCCATACTATTTCTATGATGTTTTAGGAAAATATTCATCTCACACATATCTGAGTAAGGAAAATTTTTTTCTTCGGTGTCACTACTGGGGCTTGAACTCAGGGCCCGGTGCTATTGTGTGGCTTTTCCATCCAAGGCTACCACTTTACCATTTAAGCCACACCTCCACTTCTACTTTTTGTTAGTTAATTGAATGTAAGAGTCTCAGATTTATCTGGCTGGCTTTAAATCTTGGTGCTCAGATCTCAGCTTCCTGGGTAGCTAGGATTACAGGCAGGAGCCACTGATGCCCAGCTTGGTGGGTACTTTGTAAAGGGGTACTATCGTTTTCCAATCTCTTCCCAAAATGACACTACTACCATTTCAAAGATTTCAATTATTCTTAGGAGAGGCAAGTTGGAGTCTTGTTGGAGACTAGAGATTAGGAAAAGGAAGTCCTGTTTCAGATTTTCTATGCAACTTTTCCACTTTCGTTTAGGTTGCATTTGGGCTTAGATGCTGATTTTAGCTTGCTTTAATTACAGTTTTCCAAAGAAACAGAACTTTCTTTGGACCATCCAGGGATGTTTAGAAAGCCCCTGTGATTCTTGTTAGCAGGAGATCTAGCAACGTAGCGTTACCATTGTGTAGCATGCTGGAAAAACCTTTCTGTTCAAAAGCAGTTTCCTTAATGAGCTATTAAAATTATAAATCCTCTAACACGTGGTCTCCTTCATGGGTGGGCTATTATGTTTGGCAAAGCAAAGTGGCTGAGCACATTTGTTTGAAGAAAACTTTCCTTCTGTGGAAGAACACCATGTAATCTTGGTCCAGCATGGTGGAAAATTGTATGGTGGCTTTCTTGTTTGAACTTTCTGGGCTTCTTTATTTAGACTGCTGTCTTCATGTGCGTTCATGACAAATTGGAAGTTGTTTTTGTAAGCATGCCTTAATTAGGAGGTATGTTGGTTAACAATGGTGCATTATGAAGCTTTCTAACCACCGGCCCTTTAAGAAGGCCTGAGAACTTCAAGTGATACAGTAGTTCAACCAAAGTTGGAAAGTATGTTTGTTCAAGATCCAGGTTTGTTTGCTCTGCTTTTCTGTCTTTCATTCCCACAGAGAGAATGAATAAGGAGGGATGCATGGTGAATCTTGAGGATAAAAGGGACTGGCTTCTTGGGCAAGTGACCTGTGTGGTTACACAGGCTGTCATATCCACCACCCAATGTATAGTTTAATTCCTCAGTGTCACCATTTTTCCATTTTTGAATACTTGCACAAGAGTCTTCACCTTTCCATGGTGTACCAGGACCCAGAAATTCCAGAGCAGACCTTGCTTCTGGGTCCCTTCACTGTTTTTATGGATGCCTCGATGATCTCAAATGGTGACAATGAAAGAATCAGAGGAAGTAGAGTTCCCAAGGAAATAATACAGGAGCTAAAGACATAACTAGAACCCTCCAGTGTTTATGTAGATTTTGGGGGGGGGCGGTATGGGGTGGAGAAGAGATTCTGTTTGATGTAAGGAACTTCCTGTATCCTGAATTCCTATCTTTACAAGATAAGAAAATATTCTCTGGGAGTGAAAAGGAATGGGGATTGAGTGCAGGGAAATGTGAGCACTCCCCTCCCCTCCCCCGGTCATAAGCAGCTTTGGCTGGCAAATCTGGCTGTGTTGCTCAAATTCCAACGTCAGAACTTTCTATGGCTTCTCGCCAAGAAGTGGCCCTAGGCAGGTGCTTCTGTCTGTGGGCCCTTCTACTGTGGTCGAACTGTCCATGGCTACATCACCTTGTGAGTCCCAACCCCTCCAACCTCACTCCACTTACAATCGCAGCCCACTCCTTGATCTGGCCCCCTTCCTCGCTCTATTCTCTGTCTATTCTCCTTCTGCTACTTTTCACATAAACGTGTAAGACTCTACACTGAGTAGGTGCTGAGTACCACTCAGCTAGTGCATGGGAGATTAAGTTGGCAGCCACATTTCTTACCCTTAAAGGTAAGCCTGACTGAGAAAGAGTGAACCTAACGCAACAGTGATATTCACAAGTCACTATGTTGGAAATGAACTTTACAACCTGAGGGGGAGGGGATTGAGTGGGGAGTGGGAGAAAAATGAGGGAGAGGGTAACACTGTTCAAAAAGAAATGTATTTAAATCTGGGTGCTGGTGGCTCACGTCTGTAATCCTACCTACTCAGGAGGCTGAGATCTGAGTAAGAAGATCATAGTTCAAAGCCAACCCAAGCAGGAAATTCCATGAGACTCTTACCTCCAATAAACCACCAGAAAACTGGAAGTGGCACGGTGGCTCAAGTGGTAGAGGGCTCACCTTGAACTGAAGAGCTCAAGGACAGTGCCCAGGCCCAGAGTTCAAGCCCCATGACCGACACCTCCCCCCCCCCCCACTATGTACTTATTAACTCACTTTTACAATAAAATTTAAATTAAAAAAATGCCAGCCTTCCTGTTGCCTCTCATCTCTTCAGCTGGGTCTGTTCTCTGTCAATTGATCCAAGTTCTCAGAATTCAACTTAGCTCACTTCTCACATAGTACACTTTTGGCAAGTGCATGATCTCTAGGCTGTCTGAGATCCAGGAGTTTTTCTCCTTGAGCATCTTCATATCAGGGATGGTATTTTCCAATGTTCCCATACAAATGATGATTAGAAGCTGGGTGGCAGAGGCTCATGACTATAATACTAGTTACTCAGGAGGCTGAGATCTGAGTATCATGGCTCAAATCCAGCTAAGGGAAGGAAAGTCTGCGAGATTCTTATCTCAAATAAATTACTTAAAAATATCTTGAAGTAGTGCTGTGGCTCAGATGGTGGAATGCCAGCCTTCAACAAAAGAAACTCAGGGACAGCAGCACCCAGGCCCTGAGTTCAAGTCCTTATATCGGCATACACACAAAAAAGGGGGATTAGAAAATTTGTCCCTTAGGGAGGAAAATGTCAAGAGTGGGTGTGTGGGGATACTCATTTCAAAGGGTGTCCTGTTTCCCAGAATTGACCTGGCCTTTTCACTGACTTGCAAACTAACCTCGATATCACTATTCTCCAAAGTATTAGAGGTATTGGTACCACCAGTTCCAGTAACATTAGCAGATTAGTATAGTGGCTTGTTCCTGTAACCCCAGCTACTTGAGAGGTGGAAATTGGCCAGGATGCACACAAAATTAATAAGACTTCATTTCAAACAATACACCAGATATGGTGGCCAGTGTTGGCTGTCCCAGCTACTTGAAAGGCATATATAGAAGGATTGTAGTCCAAGCCTAGCTTGGATAAAAAACACAATCTGAACTGAAAAATGACTAAGGCAAAAAAGAACTAGATGCATGGGTCAAATGGTAGAGTGCTTGCTTAGCAAGCTCAAGGCTCCGAGTTCAAACCCTAAAAACACACTGCACACACATTAACACACACACCATACACAGACACACACACACACACAAGTGTTGTGTAAAATTCACAGTGAAACTCAAATTACCAGTCTATTTTAGTAGCTCTCCCTTTGTATAAAGTCCAGCTGCTTGTTGAAAGTATGTACTAACTTGAAAATAGCCTCAAGACTTTTTAGGTATGAAACATATTTAATAAGTTTGTAGTAGCTTTGTTTTCTAATTATAGTTGAAAAGTGAACTCTGGTTAACGGATAGTTTGGCCATGGACCTAGAAAAAGACGACTCAGTGAACACTGAAGGAGGAACACGAGAGCAGTTGGTCTTTCTAAAATAATTATTCCTTCGTACTTTGTAATTTTTGTCTTCATTGTCTTTAAATGTTGGAAAAGACTAATGAGTAATCCCCAATTCAATTTGCTGCTCTAAAAAAATGAATGGCACCATCACAATAACTTCGGTTGCAATCTAGAGACTAAGTGCCACATTTTATCTACTTCATGTATTTTAATTTTTTTTGAGGAACACTGTCTCTTGGTTCTGTCAAATTACAGGCATATATGCTTATTTCTTTCATTTTTTTTTTTGCAGTGGGAATAATGAATTTTTAGGTATATGAAATGAGGTAGAATAAATGCCCTCAATGAAGCTAATTTCATTTCCTAGCCAAGAGTTAGAATAATACATTTTAATTAAAAAACCAAATAGATCCTATAGTGTGACAGCTTTATTTCCCCTCTCCTTCTTCAAAGTGATGTCTTAGTACATTGGGAAATGACCTTTGGTTTTGTTCTTGGAAGTATAGAAAAGTCACGTCAGGGAAGACGGTGAATGAGAAGCTTGTCTCTGAGTTTTAGTCTCAGTAAAAGAGTCTGAAGATTTTCATAAGTTTTACAAGTAATCCTTGCAAGCTCCCTGGAAACTGTCATTTTCCCCAGGGAGGAAGAGGGAAGCTGCACTGGGGTTCTGGGCAGGGCCCCTGCTGGAGAAGGCTGGCATCTCGCAGGCTGTGGCAGGGCACGGAGAGTGATGTATTGTTTCCATGAGCACACCTGCTCCATTTCCCTTCTTGGTGGTGACAAATGGGAACTGAGTGTAGGCTGGTAAGGTATAGGCCAATGCAAACTTGTTCCTATAAACCTTCTTTCCATTTCCCCCTGCAACCCTTTTATATGACTTCAAACTATAGTTACTTGGTGATCTTGCTTGAATTTGCCCTAATAGGACATGTTTGGGCCAGGGGAATAATCCAAATAAACTTTACTACAGACCATAAGCCAAAAAGCCTATGGCAGAATATTCCAGAATCTACCTACCCACTTGATTTCTAAGATGCGATAACCCTATTTCTATAGGGTTAATTCTATAGAATTCTGTTTCTATGATTTCTATTTCAACTATTTGTATTTTCAACTTGCATTTGAAAAGGCCTTCTCCTCCTCCTTCTTCTTTTTTTTTTTTTTGGTTGGTTGTGGGGCTTGAACTCTGGGCCTGGATGCTGTCCCTTAGCTCTTCATCTCAAGGCTAGTGTTCTACCCTTTGAGCCACAGCATGCACTTCCGGCCTTTTCTGTTTATGTGGTGCTGAGGAATTGAACCCAGGGCCTCATGCATGTGAGGCAAGCACTCTACCACTGAGCCACCTTCCCAGCCCATGACCTCTTCTTCTTGAATACCGGAATGAAGCCAGATCTCTGGACCATGTGGGACTACAGGAAGACATTGACGGTATTTTAGAGATAGTTAGGTTTAAACTAGGCTCTGGCCCAATTCAGTAAGTCAAATACAAAAGGAAGGTCTATCTGCCTATTTCATTGAGACTGAGTTAGAGGATGAAAGCCTTAGAAACAGTGGCGCTTGACCATTCGACACACATGACACACAGTCTGGTAAAGTAACCTTTAGTCAACAGCTGTGATGTTAAAGGCCCCCGCCAAAAACAACAGAGCAGAACAGGCGTTCCTGTCCCTTCAAGCTGGACAGCTGAAACAGTGGCTCAGGTTAACAACAAAACAAACAACCACCCAGGCCGAACTCTTCTGATGAGAGGAAAATATAATAACTGGAATGTAGACTTTGAAAAAGTATTATCTTATGGAAGAATGCCAACTCCACTAGTGATTGAGGCCTGCCTGGTTCTTTATCACTCAGGAAGAGTATATTCATTAATTAAGGACAAGACATTTGTGTGCATATAACAAAAAGTCTTATATTAGGGTTCACATTATTAGTTATGAGAAGTGAAGGAACAAGAAATATTACCTCCTACCTACTCTAATATCATATCATATTGCTTTTCTTTTTAAAAAAGCACATTTCTTCCTGACTGCTCATTTCAGTGGCAGAAAACATAAGAAATTTGGTGTGTGTGTGTGTGTGTGTGTGTGTGTGTGTGTGTGTGTGTGTGTGTGTGTGTGTGTGTGTGTGTGTGTGTGTGTGTTATGTGTATATGTTTTGTTTCCAAAGTTTTCTTTCCTTAAAAGGCTGTATTAGATGGTCATGCCTTTTATACAACTACTTAAAGGTAATAAAAACATTTGAAAAACATATTGAAAGTTGAAGCTGATTCCCAGGTTACTGTCATAGAAAGTTTTATAAAATTCAAAAAAGAAACCATAAAGCTGGATCATTTAAGAAAAGTAATTCATTTCTTGCTCTGACTCTTTCCCAGAACAAACAAACAAACAAGCAAACAAAATTGCACCATTTTCCTTCCCAGCATTAATGAAATAGTTTCCAAATCCATTGCATATAACATTTCTTTATCAGGATCTCATTCCATGTATGCCTGGGCTGGAAACTGATCTCAGAGAATTAATCTGATACGTGCTTTTGCCTACTTTTCTCCGGTTTAGCTCTTAGCTGAAGTATACCAATGTTTTAATTCAATTTAACCTTTCTGGTTAAATTACCTTCCTGTAACACTCGCAATAAAAAGTGGCAGGTTGTGCATTTTATTCCTTTGGCTTTCTTTAAAAAATCTTTTGGAACTTTAACAACAACAACAAGAAAATCTGCATTACTTTAAGAAGTTGCCAAGCTATGTTTTTTTTTTTTTTGTTTGTTTTTAATCTAATGACTGTCAACTAGCAATGTAAGGGGGTTAGAAAAAATCCTGTGTTTTCAGGCTTCACAGAAAGTACATGTTAGTTTAACCAAACTGCCTTAAAAGCTCTCGATTGCTGTTTTAACATAGAGACGCTTTGCAGAAATCAGAACCTTTCCCCTGCAGTCAGGACTCCCCAAACCCAAAAGCACAAGGGTTAAGGAAATCAGACATGTCCCTAAGGCTGATGGCTTTGCTCTCCTCTTACAGGGGCTCAGCCGTGGAAAAGCTAGCCTTGGGTGTGGCTCTTTTAAGCAACCACCTTAGTGTCAGAACTCTAGGCAGACTCACCGTGATGGCCTGAAGTCTTTCTTTCACCAGCTCAGCTTCTTCCATTCTGGGAAGTCAAGGACAGGAGGACACCGAAGGAAGTCTGAAGCTATCATAAATCAAGCAGCCTCCTTTGGGGAGGGGGAGGAGAAGCTGGGGTGTCAGAAGAGAAACAGGGAGAAGTCTGATCTTTGCAGCAGAGAGAAATTCCCGACTTGTCAGGAGCGTCTCTGAGCAGATGCACACATCAGGCCAGCAGACACATGTAATGAGGGTGTACCGGGAGGCAGACGCTGAGGCTGGCTGGTCCGGAGTTGACTGACAAGTTACAACGGCGGCAGCACAAACCCTTTTCCTTCAGGAGCTGCCAACTCTTTGTTGTAATGTTGCACAGTTAGCCAGGCACATTTTCTTATTAACTGTTCCTTCCCCGAGTCATTATTTTCCAGGAGAGGCACACGGGAAAGCAAGTTGGCTAAGGGTTTTTTAATCAGCCTCTGATGTGTGTTTGTAGAAAGTTCCTTTGCTCCACTCTGGCTTGGGGACTGACAAAGAGCACCTCATCTTTCACCAGGGCAGAAAGGCCAAGTCTTTTCTGCCTCTGTTAGCCTTTAGGTGATCTTGGAAACTTCTGGAATGACTTTAGAACTTCATAGGGTGGTCACTTTGCCTTCCCAACTTCTCTCCCAAGGTGCCATGACTGCTTACAAACCTTGGAATCTTAGCTGGAGGCAAAATCAAAGGCGTTCAAGTGACAGTATGAGAAAAAAATCGGTCCATCAGGGGTTGCTTGCTGTGGTTTAAGTGATAAGTGCTACCCGATGCCTAACTCTCAACTTGGATTTCTAGAACACGGTCCTTGGACCGTGTTCAGAAATGATACTCTTGACTTGCTCTTTTTTTTTTTTTTTGGTGCCTGTCCTGAGGCTTGAACTCAGGATCTCAGCACTGTTTCTTAGCTTTTTTCACTCAAGGCTGGTGCTCTACCACTTAAGCCACAACTCTCCTTCTAGCTTTTTGGTGTTTAATCGGACATAAGGTTCTCACAGATTTGTCTACTCTGGCTGGCTCGGAACAACAAATCCTCAGATCTCAGTCTCCTGAGTAGTTTGGATTACAGGCCACCAGTGCCCTGCTAAGAGGTGTTTATTTTGACCTCAGCAGTTATGCAAGAGATGGGAGTGGCCTCTCAAAGTGCAGTGGGGTATCTGGGACCACAGGCAGCCCAAGCTACGCATCCTCCCCTGCCCTTTGGCAAAGGCAGTGAAACTCTGAGGTTGGGGCAGAGACCAGGAAGCCTTAATTGTCTTTGTTTTCTCTCCCCGACCAGTTCTCTAATTAAAATTGGATGTAGTAAGCCCTCATTACCATCTACCTCATTATTACGTGTTTGGACGTTGGACGTTATCAGACCTTCCTGTCTGCAGGAGGTTAAAAGGACAAATCAAATACTGAACACATGGTTTCATTTCCTTTGTGTGTTTGATATGGATAGCGACAGCTAGTATTTATTAAGCACTTTCTACAGGCATATGCATTTCAACCTGTTTATCTTTGGAGGTGCTGAGTGATAGGTATTATTCTTCCTATTTTTAAAATGAGGCAATGGACTTGGGGAGGTAATTTGCCACATGCCTAATAGGTAACAAAGCCAGGAATGGAAGCTCAGCAGTCTGAGTTTGTGAAAGTCATTCATGGAAGCCTGTCCAAGGACACAGGGCAAGACAAGATATACGCTGAAGGTAAAATCAATCTTTATGAGAATTGGATCATATAGCTGGGTGTAAACTCCTCAGGCAGATCCCGGTGTGATTCTTCTGTAGGAAAACTTTGGGATCCTTATGCAATAAACTTTCTCCATATTGCCATTTGGAGCTCTCCAATCCCATTCCTGAGTTAGTCACCCTAGGATGAGAGTTGCCATTTTCAAGAATCTCACATTATACTCAACATTATTTCATCTTTGTTTTTTTCTATCCTCAAAAAGAGACAGAGAACAGGAGACTGGTTTATGCCTGGTCCAGGTTTGATTACTATTGGATGAACATCAAACTCCAAAGCTTTTGATTTTTTTTCTGAAGATTTCAGCTGTAGTGAAAGACAAGAGGGTAGTCATGATGAATTTTTCCATCAGAATTGCCTAGCTGTTACCCCAAACCAGTGGGCAGTCATCCAATTATTAATCTGGACCTCTTCCTAAAATGAATCTAATCTCAAATTTCATTCTTGCTATGGGAAAGCCATCCTGAATGGTTATTATCGGCTGTTTATTCATTTTTTATAGTTGGAAGTACTAATGATGTGTTTGTTAATCATTTATCCTGAATGTATTTATTGAGTACCTCTAAGGCCCCGTTTTAAGTGTTTGAAATACATATACAAAAGCATTCCTGCTCTCCTGGGATTTATATCCTGGTAGGCTAAGGAAGGTAAACACACTAAGTAAGTGGACTATAGTAGAAAATAGGAAGTATGTAAGTAAGTGGAATATAGGCAGGTGACTGTTATTCTGGGTCTCTGAGAAACAAATGCCACAACAGGTTAAGCGTACAATACTGTATTTAAGGAAATAAATATAAGACAATGAGAATTAGGCCAAAAAGGCTGGACTGTTAAAAGTGTTAAGGAGAGTGAGGGAGAGTTTTATGGTAACAACCTGGTCTGCAGTGCACTCTGAGGCCTTCGGAGAGTCCTGGAACAAACGCAGCTACCACGATGAACTTCCGTTAGCATTCACACCATGATGGATTGCTGGCTGGCAGTAGCTCCTGGGAAGTACGGCCTGGACGCATTGGAGTGCAGGGCATTCCGGTCAGTTTTGGTTCTGTTGTTGGATGCCCAAGAGGCTTCTTCATGACAGCACGGTGATAATGCTGTGAAAGAAAGAATAAAGAGAAGAGTAAAAAATTCACTTATAAAAGCTTCAGTGAAGGGGAGCCTTGGAATAAGGACTTAAAGAGAAGTAAAAGTTAGTCATGAAGATAGCCAGGACAAGAGCATTAGGGGTCTGATGCTGGGCCATATCTAGCATGTTGTAGGAGCAAGGGTAACTTTGTTGAAAGAAAGATGGTGGGGCAAGGTGGCTCATGCCTGTAATCCTAGCTACTCAGGAGGCTGAGATCTGAGGATCACGGTTCAAAGCCAGCCTGAGCTCCAATTAGCCATCAGAAAACCAGAGTGGCGCTATGGCTCAAGTGGTAGAGCACTAGCCTAGAGATGAAGAGCTCAGGGACAACATCCAGGCCCAGAGTTCAAGGCCCACAACCTACAAAAAAAAGAAGGATAGTGGATGGTTACTGGAAATGTAACACTATCTGGTAGGCCCTTGAAAGGACTTTAGCTCACTCTGTGTGATATGATTAGAGTAGAATGGAAACAGGACTTTAGCTCACTCTGTGTGATATGATTAGAGTAGAATGGAAACAGGGACACGGAGTTAATGCCATGGTGGTAACCTAGGTACCTTGATATAAGGTAGAAACCATGAATATGTAGGATTTGTTTGGATATATTTTAATCTTTTTGGTTGAATCAACAGGGTTTCTTGAGATTGGATATAGGGTTAGAGATTTGGGATAACTTTAAGTCTTTTGACTTGAACAAACAGAAGTTATCAGCAATTGACATTAGACATATAAGTTGTTGATTTTGTTGTTGTTGAGGATACACTCAAAGAACTAAATTTGTCATCCACATGGAGAGGCTGAGAGGCTGAGTAGGCAATTGGATATGGAGTCTGGAGTTTAGAAAGAGCTTTTACATGGATTTATTATTAGAATGTATTTTTAAAAAATTTTATTTATTTATTTATTTATTTACATTGTGAAAATACTGTACAGAGGGGTTACAATTACATAGACAAGGTAATAAGTACATTTCTTATCCAGCATTGTTGCCTCCTCCTTTGTTTCCCCTTCCCATCCCTTCCCATCTCCCCCCCTGCTCCCCCTTCCCACCCCCCATCTTCCCCCCCAGCCAAATTGTAAAGTTCATTTTTTGACATAACGTCTTTTACATTTCATTGTTGCAATGGGTCTACAAGTATTAGAATGTATTCTTTTTTTGTTTGTTTGTTTGTTTTTTTTATTTGTGAACATACTGTACAGAGGGGTTACAATTACATGGGCAGTATAATGCGTACATTTCTTACCAAGCATTGCAGCCTCCTCCTGTGTTTACCCTTCACATTCCTTTCCAGCCTCCCCCCTCCCCCCCAATCCCAATCCTTCTCCTTCCCCCCCTTCCCCCCCCCCCCCGCACCGACGTTGTAAAGCTCGTTTTGGACATGACAACTTGTACTTCTCATTGTTGCAACAGGTCCACCTGTATCCTTAAACAACTGGTTTTTCCCCATCTCCTCCTCAAGTTATACTGACATCAAATATAGTGAAAGCAGGGGTTATACTGTGGGGGAGGGACATACAAAGCAACAAAGAGATAATCTTATAAATGCATTAGAAACACATGCATGAAAGAAAAAAACCTTAAGATATATATCTAAGGGTTCATTTTCCTGACATCATATTATCTGACCTTTTCCGCTTGACTCATACATATACTAGATTAGAATGTATTCTTATGTCTAGAAGTAAACTGTGTTATACTATATCTAGAGTTGTACTTCACAGAGCTGAATAATCTAATAAGCTTGTATCCATTAACTATGTGTTAATGATCTCTTCATGATAAAATTCATTCTTTGTAAAACAGATATCCAACAGAGCTCTCTCTGATTTGAATTATCCTATTAAATTAGTTTTACTAAGTATTTTGTTGCTTGACAACTAGTGTAAGTGAGAATGACAAGAGATAAACATGATCATTTGTCACCTGTCTTGAATTGTACTTCTTCTATTAGTAAGTCAGGGATGTGGGGCACTCTGATAGCATCTTACTCACCAAGAGCTTTCTGCCTGGTTGGTAAAACACATGCTTGAAATCATTAGTGTATAGAAAGATAATTAACCAACTGCCATAGCATTCTGATAAAATTAAATTTTAACTACTTCACTATTTGTGATCAGGATGGTAAAGCACAGTGAATGTGAGTGGTGTGTGTTCTTAGGGAGTGAACCAAAAAAGATAGAGATAAATGTGAGTTTCAGAAAAGATACTCTGCTTACAAAACACAACTTAAAAGCAGAAAAGACATTTCCATGAAGTTAGAAGGCAGAAAGGAGACTGTTCAACTTTGAGCAGAGAGAGGCAGAGAAATACATCTTTGCATAAAGAACTTGAGTTCCTTGGGGGTGTGGATGAAGGTAATGGGAAAGAAAAAGACCAGATTCATATTTCAGGAGAATAAAACTATCAACTTTTTCTTATAACTTGTAGGAAGGGGGAAAGATTAGTTAGGAAGATCTACTAGGCATGGAAGAAATATGAAGTGTAAGTGCTGGGGAGGGGAGGGAGAGATATAAATATATAAGCAAATTGTTGATGGCCTGTAAAGGAAAATTTCTCAGAATCTTCCTAATCTTCAGATGGGCTGAACCCAGAGACTGAAAAAATGCACCGCTCCGAAATATAATCACTATGGTAACAGAACGAAGAGGTAGGATGGGTGGTTGGACTACAAGAATGCCAGCTTTATAAATGGATTACACCTGTTATTACAAGAGTGGCTAGGTTAACTTTTTTGTGTGTGTGTGGCTATAAGAAATGCCAGAGAGAAACACCTTCAAGGGTAAAAGCTTTATTTTGGTTCACAGTTTCTGAGATTTCAGTCTACAGTGGACTGGCTTCACGTCATTGAGGTGCAAAATTGCTCTGTACTAGGAAGCAGAGAGGAGCAGGTAGGAAAAAGCCAAAGACAAGATAGCTTTCAAAGCCACACTCCCATTGGGTGATCTGCTTCTTCTAGCCAGGACCCACCCCCTAGATTTCCACCACCTCACAATAATGCCATCAAATGATAAATCCATGAAGGATTCATCCATTGATGAAGGCAGAGGCCTCTCAATAGCACAAACAACTGGAGACAAAACTTTGAATGTATGAAACTTTACGGCGGACACTTTAAAACCAAACCGTAACAGTGGGTTAGTTATAGAAGAGAGGAGTTTGCCCACCTTTCTTTCTCTCTGCCTCCCTCTCTCTCAATCCATAGCTCTTGTGTGTTTTCTAAAATATCATAAAGTATACTTTTGTTGTTGTTTGTCACCTTCTTCTTTTCTAGAATTTAAGCTCTACATAATGAAAAGGTTCCCTCCCTCCCCACCCCTTTTTCTGTATTCTAAAGCAGGCTTACAATTAGAATGCTAAGTACTCAGGAGGCTGAGATCTGAGGATTGAGGCTCAAAGCCAAGTAGGAAAGACCTTGAGACTCTTATCTACAATTAATCACCAAAAAGACTGAAATGGACCTGTGATGCAAGTGGTAGAAAATAAAAGCTTAGCGACAGTATCCAGGCCTAAAGCTCAAGCCCCAGGGCAGGCATAAACACAAAACAAAACAAAATAAAATAAAAGCAAACAACAACAATAACCAAAATCAAAACCCAAAAACATCTAGGTATTTATAGGTTTACTTAGTAGGCTGAGAAGTTTTTATTTTTTTTGTGTTATTTATTTTTCTAAAGGTTCAACAACAACAACAATAATAAAAAAATGCTAACAGTTAATAGCACAGCACATGTGGTTCAGCATGCTGCATTCCCTTCAAACATTTATACAGATCTTTCAGGCTGAGTCTCTTGGAGGTCAAACAACTGTTTCATTTAGTGGAAAAGGATATTTAACTAACCAATTGTTTGGCTTTTTAAAGATAAAAGATACAGCTGTTTTCTGAACACAACCTTAGCTGAACACAACCTTAGTTACCTAACACCCTGTCAAAAATAACCACATATTAAAAAAAACACTATTAATGAACTAAAATACCCAGCAAGTAATCTCTTTTAGAAACCCAGCCTACCACCAGGCGCCGGTGGCTCTTGTCTGTAATCCTAGCTACTCAGGAGGCTGAGATCTGAGGATTAAGGTTCAAAGCCAGTTTGGGCAGGAGAGTCTGTGAGATTCTTTTTTTTTTTTTACTTGTTCCCTCCCCCCCCCCCCCCCCCGTGAGATTCTTATCTCCAATAAACTACCAGAAAACTGGAAGTGATGCTGTGGCTCCAGTGGTAGAGCGCTCACCTTGAGCTGAAGATCAGCACCCAGGCCCAGAGTTCAAGCCCCATCACAGACAAAAAAGAAAAAAAAAAAGAAAAAAACCCCAGCATAGTAGTTCCATAATTTATTTCTCTTATGTGCATAAAACATGAGAGTTAATACTTGGTATATTTGAGACCTACTATATTTTCATTTAGGTTCCAAATGGACATGAAAATAACCAGTCCCACAACAAACATTACCTTAGGTTTAAGCTAGAGAAAAACCAAGACACCAGTACTCCATGATATTCACAAAGATCAAGTACTATGAGTACTTGAGCACAGTTCATTTTCTTCAATAAATTTACCAGTCATACAGGCAAACCTTGTGGTGTTCATGGCTGTGAACCATTTGCATCTAACAGGACGATGAAAAGGTCATTCTGGCTTAACTTTGTTTGTTTTGAGTTAAGATTTGCTGAGTTCCTTTTGTCTTATTCATTTCCTTTCTTTTGTCCGCCTGGTAAGGAAGCCGCCCTCTCCTCAGCATTGTTTTGGGGACTGGATTAAAAATGCTATTCCATGGTGACACTTTTACTTTACACTTTCATTTTTACTTAATTCAGTACAATTAGAAAATATTTAGATCAGAGCAATGTTCTTGCAAGCAAAAGTATTTTGAATGGTACCCATAATACTCCCTGTGTTCAAATTGCCTCTGTGTATACTTGGCTGGATTCCAAACTTGAAAACTTTGGCTCTTCTTTTCTTTTCTTTTAACTTTGAAAAGTTTTTTTTTTCCTACTATTCCTCCAGAAAGTTGTGGTTTTAAAGAGTAACTGATCAAAAATTTTAACATTTGCGTAGTTGGACATTTTTGCCTGAAATTTGCAAAAAACAAACTCATGAAGAGTCCCCTTTATTTCCTGAAATTGTGACATTTCATTTTTCTTTCTCCTTAAGTTTCAAGTAGCAAAATAAACAACCTTCATTTGGGCTGAGGAATTCATCGTCAAGGAAGGAGCTATCTTCCCCAGGGAATAGTGTCTATTTCATGTCTCTACTGGACATTCAACCTTGGACATGGGGGCTTCTGGTGCTAATAGTTAGACTCCAAATATCTTTACTCCCTAAGACTTGTCAAAAAGCAGTTTGGCCATCCCATGAGTGCAATTTGGGAAGTGGATATGGAATTATAAAGGAATATTGCCACTGAGGGGGCTGTGACACCTGCATTGCAACACAGACTCTGTAACTACAGTATGTCATGTGCTCGAGAGAAAGATAAATACAACCATGAAAGCTCCTGTTCATGGAGAAGACAGGAGATAAATAGAAGGCGAGCAAACACTTGGAAAAAAGTGAAAGGTCGTCAAAGTTAGACCCAGGACAGAAGAAATGCCAGCGTCAGCTAAGTTACTCTCCAGAGAGGACAGCTGAACTGTGCTTAAGGGCTTACATTTCGACATTTGAATTAATGAAAGAATACATTGTGGGTGGGGTGGGGATATTCTGTCATCATAGGCCTTGATTTTCTACATCATCATAGACAAACAGTAACCTTTCCAGATGCAGATTCCTTGGCCAATGATAGTGTGGCACACCACCAAATAATCTCATAGAGGCACATATATATATATATATTTATATGTATATATATATCTGTATGTATATGTATATATATATGACAAAGATCTTACATATTTTTTATGACTCTTAGATAGGTCACATGTTAAATCCTTGTTTTTTCTTCCATAAGGAAAAAGCCCACTCTCATCCCTAAGGACTAAGAAGCTATCATATGTCTTCTTTTTCAACATTTTAAGATCAGGACAAGACAGACTGACTGGTTTGGGCAGGGTGCCAGTTCAATAAATGGTAACACTCTCTGTTCAACAGCCTTGCCATCAGATCAACTATGGGAATCTTGGAAGGCTTGGTCATTATGGAAATATTCTATCCAATAGTTTATCCAACTAGATCAACTTCTAGGCAGAGCCATCACTCTAAAAGCCAGGGTGTGAAGCAGTTATGTTAAAGTGGATTTCCACAGCAAAGCAAAAAAAAAAAACCAAAAAAACAAAAAGAAAAACAATGAGCCAGCTGTCAGTGTGTCTGCCCTTCAAGCCCATATCACTATTAACAATGAAGACTCTGAGATTTTGCTTACTGACAGATTGGATTCCAGACAATTGTAATTCTAGTTTGAAGAGTTTTGGAAGTAAGTGTTTTGGAAGATGCCAACTGGAGAAGCTTACTTCCAAAACACTTAATGGGTCTCTTTGAGGAGACCCATTATGTGTACTTTCAAGAAGGAACATTAAATAAAAAAGAGATAGTTTTTTAAAAGAAAGAACATTAAAAAACCCCACCTTAAACATTGTTTGCTTACAAGTTTTACTGTATTTTAACATAGTATTCAAAAGCATTGTCATTTTGTTATTAGAAATTCTTATGGGTTTCTTTTATTTCCCTCCCTTCCTTCCTTTCTCCCTCATTTCTGCCCTTCTTTTCCCCCCTCCATTTCTGTCTTTTCTGGTGATATTGCCAGTGTAGGTGTTAGATTGCTTAATGTGTTTTCAGGGCAAAGACTGAAAGAAATGCACTGTACAGTCATGCAGCCTTGTGGGTGAGGTACTATTAAACACACACACACACACACACACACACACACACACACACACACACACACACACACACACGTTCCAAGAAATACATACAGTTGCTACAAACAAATCTGTAGGAACCTCTTAAGAGCCAGACTTCTGCTAGAGTTCTTATTTCCTGTGGCATTAAAGCTGCAAAATTCAGGCCCAGATAGTGAACAGAAAGTGCTGTTCTTTTGTACCTGTATCACCTGACCATCACCTACCTTTTTCAAATCTCAGCAATCAGAATATTCCTTTGTGTACTTAATTTTAATCCTACAAAATCTTTTGTGAAGAGAAATTTTAAAACAATTTAACTATAAATTCTCTTCTAAGTGGAATTCTAAAGAACCATCTATTCTTTTTCCTCATGGACCTTGGAATTCTTAAAAATGAAATCTGAAGCTATTCTGGTATCACAATGGTAACCAGGTAGCCCTGGAATAGAGTAAGAACAGAAATGCAGCTGGAAGCAAAGGTCAAACTAGATGAATATCTCTGGTTAATTATGTCCAGGGCTTTATTAACATAACTATGCTTTGTCCAATTGACAACTGAGTGTCATAGAGCTCTATTCTTATCTCCATCCTTTACTTATACATCTTTTGGAAATAGATATGAATGAAATAAGAATCATAACCTTTTAGGATGTGGGTGGGTTCATTTTCCTGCCTTTGAATTCACCAAATCTGTTGGCGTAAGGGAGCATGAAAGTGCGTTTTTACTATGGCCTACTGGGAGATTTATGTTTCTGGAGCTATTGAAGGTGGAACACATTTCCAGCAAGGTAGGAACTTTCTGTATGGAGCTTTGTGTGACTCTTCAGTCTGTCTTCCCTTCCCACAAATCCACCCAGTGCCAATGTACATGCTGACGGGAGGAACGCAAACAAGTGGTGTACAATAGATGCACAGCTGAGCAGTGCACGGAGAAGTTCTTAGGCACCATTGCAAATGGCTGCCTCCAAATGCCAAGTTATTTATAAAGAGGAGAGGCCGTGTCTTCCTAACACAGGGCTTCAAATAAAGACGGGTTTGTCCACACAAAAAAAGAATGTGATGACTCAGTTCTGTGCATTTGTTTACTGACAATCTTTTTCCCCTTATGTCTTGACATTCCACCAAAGCGACTGCAAAAATCTTCTCTTGGAAAACAGCTCACAGTTTAGATTTATTTCCGAGCATCATTCTACTAAAGTACAAAATGTTCTAGCTGATTGAATCAGGGTTACATGGCAGCCTACTGACCTCCCTACTTGGGAGAAATAGTCACTCTTACAGAGAAGTCCTAAATGCTAGGTGATTCATGTTCAGAGGTTTGTTTGTTTGTTTTTTTAAAAAAATTACTAAATGAAGCCTAAGCCAATGATTTACTTTATCTCTCCTTCGCCCCTCTTTTAAGGCCTAGGGTTTTTCCTTTATTTCATGTAAGATCGTTCAAAAAGCAGCTGATTTGAGCTGATCTGTTTCTCACTTCCAGTTACTTCAAAAAGAAAAAGATAAAACCTTCGTGCTACTTCCGTCTTCATTTGACAAGAAAAGGGTGGTAGAGGGCTAGAGTAGAGGGGAACCTAATTTGCATACTATTGGGGATGTTGTGTTACTAGGGCACTGCTGGTGGGTTTCCAGGGGAAATAGGAGACAATTGTGGAATTTGGAGAGTCTTTGGACTTTGGGATTCCAGATATTTCTAGCAACTTAAGTTTATGTTAACACATACTTGAGTTTTGGATCTGTTTTTTTTTTAATATGTATGAGCCAAGTGTTTCAACGTTCAAGTTTAAAGACCTTGAGCTCAGATCTTCAGTAAGAAGAGCTGGAAAAACCAGTAGAGGGGTTGGAGACATGGCTCAAGTGGTAAAACATTTGCCTACCAAACACAATGCTCTGAGTTTAATTAAATCCCAGGGCTGCCAAAACCAACCCAACCAACCAACCAACCAATCAACCAAAAAAGTAAAAATAAAAACCCAAAGCAATAGAAGGCTATCTCTGAGCATAACCGAGTGGGAAACAGAATTTCAACAAATGATATGGAGAGCATGGGAGGCTTTTGGGACCAAAACAAAGGACTAGGAATTTTAGTGGTGAGTGCTCCTTATAATTTCGGGAGTCAGTGTAATTGCTGTCCCAGGCTTCAATGTCTCTGGCTTTCTAAGACTGTGGCCTGGGGAAGATGAGCAACGGCTACAACCTTATCATGACGTAAAATAATCCCCCGGAAGAGGAAAAGCATAATATAAAGATTATTCTGAAGTCATTTGGTCTTACAATACCAGTGGAGAGTCCTGATTTCCCACAGCAATGTTACTGCAGTTTTGATTCCTGTTTCTGTCAATAGCTTTTGTACTTTTATACCGAGCCAAAAGTACTAGCTAACACATTTGGAGCCTGCAGCCAACATACTGACTCAAGTAGTGTGCGTATTTTTTTTTTCATTTTTTCCATTTCATGGGAATGTTTGCAAAATTCTTAGTAGTTACTTGTGGTTTTGTCCCTTCTACAGGATTTCTTCCCCCATCCCATTTAACCAAGAGATTGTCCTATAGAGACCATTCTACCACCTTTCCATGTATTTAGATCAAACTGAATGATGTATTAAGTGGTGAAACAGTTCCCATAATCTAAAAAGAATGTGAACTTACATGTTACAGAGATGTCAACTAACTCTTGTATGTAAAGAAGCCATTGTTTCCCTAGGAAAGTAAGCCTATTTGACATAGCAGGTGTCAGATGGTCATGTGACCATGTCTGTGTGGCTACTTTCAGACATGTTGTTGATAACTGAAAAAGAGCAGGATAACTCAAAGTCTCCTGAGATCTAAAACTCTGTCCACAAAGTGAAACATTTCGATGCAATACACTTTAAAGTCATAATGGTTGTAGTGTGGTTGATAGTTATAGTGTATTAACCATGAGTTAACTACTGGACAAGGAGCTGGTGATAGAATACTGAGAAGTATGGACATTGACTCTGATTTCTTGGATCTCAGAAAGACATGCAAAAAGAAAACAAATAACATGCTACATTGACTTAAATGCTGTAGAGAAAGTGAAGCAGAACTTTTCATTTACTGGCTAGAGTGGTTGTGTGGGTGGAATGTATAGTTAATTTAGACCAAGAGTTCACAGAAGGCCTCTTTGAAGATCAGCAACTTGTGTGTGTGTGTGGGGGGGGTGTTTTTCCAAAACAGATTTTTCCCCATAGTTACAGTCCTGTAAGGTTAGCCTTTTATAGACTTGATTTTAAAAATTTATTCCTTTAAAATCAGGCAAACACTTTTTCCCCTATTGCCATATGAACACAATAATCAGACAAACAGCATGGGAGAGAGTGTGGTTTTTTTTTTTTTTTTTTTTTTTTTTTTTGAGAATTATAGTAAATATCTCACAACCGTGAAAATTCTTCCAGGTTATTTTTTGTGTGTATTGTATATGTGTGTTCTAGTAATGGGGCGCTGGAACTCGGGGCCTTGAGCTCTTGGTTTGCTTTTTTCTCTCAAAGCTAGCACTCCATGACTTGAGCTACATCTCCATCCTAGTGATACTTGTTTCCTTTTAAAAACAGATTCATGAAAGCTGGGTACTTGGTGGCTCATGCCTATAATCCTAGCTACTCAGGAGGCTGAGATCTGAGGATTATGGATTGAAGCCAGCTCAGGCAGGAAAGTTCATGAGGCTTCCCTACTCTGTGTATTTGCCTACTTTCCTAGTTAATTATTTTGTATTCCTTCCTCAAACTTTATGCAACTTTGCCACCATGCTCGATCATACCTAAAAGAAAATTCTCTTGATTCCAGTTACCAGCATCAGCACCATAACCTCTACTGCCTGCAATTCTATCTATGGTTTCCTAAAGAGAAGATCAATCCTTCCACTCCTGGTCTAGATCCACTCCTGTGCTAGTGCTCATCCAACCCTTTCTTCCCTGACAAAGAGCTCTGTTCCAGGATTTCCCCATTTCCTCTGCTCTATCCCTTGCTCACATTCTCTCAGATATGGTCCTCTGTAATATCAATACAAATATACTCTCTTTTTTGTTGTTGTTGCCAGTACTGGGGTTGAACTCAGGGCCTAGGTCCTGCCCCTTAGTTTTTTCTCTCAACACTGGCACTCTACCAGTTGAGCCCCAGCTCAACTCCACTTCCAGCTATTTGCTGGTTTGTTCATGGACTTTTCAGCTTGGGTTGGCTTCAAACCCTCAGTCTCAGATCTCAGCCTCCTGAGTAGCTAGAATTACAGATGTGAGCCACTGGCACCTGGCCAAATATAGTCTTATAAACATATACTCATGTGCTTTTATTTCCTATCTTAAGAGGTTTCCCTTACAGCAACCCCTAGAAGCCCTTTCCTCTATCCAGTGCCATGTCAACCTCACCATTGGAAGAGGTAATTATTGCTCCAAGTTAATATATACAAACTGGAACAGCTGATCTTCAGCTTTGCCATACTTTATGAATATTCATTCTATCTGACCTGCTGGCAACATGACCCTTTTCATCACCAGATTCCTAGGGTCCCTTGACTTTTGTCTTTCTCTCATACTCTATGTGTAAGCAGTCAAAAAGTTCCATTTGTCCTGCTTTTAAATGACACCCTCTATGTTAACTGATCATTTCTCATTGTCTCCACTCTGAAGAGCTAGGTACAACTTACTGCCTCTCAGCTTCTCAATGACTTCCCCGCTCCCATTTTTCCATCTTACCATTTGCTCCAACCAAGCAATTGAAACAATCACTGTGAAGCATGTCAGATCATGCCACTCCTCTGTTCAAAATCTGTAATGTAAAAGCCAGAGCACTATGGTGAGTTGCAAAATCCTGCACGAACAGAGTCTCCATCAGTCTTTAACTTTGTCTCCTAATATTCCTCCCCTCTGATCACAAGGGCTGGCATGCTCTACCTCAGGGCCTTTGCCTGGGCCTCTTCCTGGAACACTCTTCTCCTGTGTACCTGCATAGCTAGCTTCTTTACTTGTTGGAAGCTTTCTCAGATATCTACTTCTGAATGAAACCACCCTTGCTAGGACTGTATCACATCTTACTCTCTTCCCTTATTGTCCAGTGCTTGCAACTATTTGATGTGCTATATCATTTCCGTGTTTAAAGTATATGTACTCTTATTTTGTTTTCTGTCTGTCAACACTACAGCAGAAGTACAAGAAGTTGAAGATTCTGGTTGTTTGTATACAAGTAGTGCTGAACTATATAGTAGGTGCTCAGCAAAAATCTCATCAGTGATGAATCTAAAATTGAGATACGCACTCAGTATCGCCTACTTATCAATTACTTTTCTCTGCTATGTGAAGGATCAGTTATCTTTGCAATTTTGGTATTGAAATTCCTTATTAAATACGAGTCATTTATCAAATATTAAATAGATATGTATGTATTATCCTCACTGCCACTCTTGTTAGAAGCTTTCATTGAAATGTTTTTAAGAGTGTGCTATAGTTTTATAGTTTACAGGTTTAGCATACATTACGTTTAAAAGTACCATTCGTTCTGATAACTAGAGCCAAAGAGATGCTGGGAACAGAGGCATTAGCTTCATGCCCTGGAATTTGGCATAGAGGATTCCCTGGAATTCTCCAACTGCTCTTAGATGGAGCTGACCGCTAAGAATAGTGCAGAGTGTAAACTGCTATAGAGCCAACTGGGGATGGAATTTTTAGAAACAGAGTGAAGTCTGTGTAGCATTTCCACAAATTTTGGGAAAAAAGCAATCTGTATTGTTTAGCAGTATGTATTTTTGATTATGTATTTTACTAGAGGAAATCCAAATGAGTGAGCTTGTAAGACCCTCTGCCTAGTTTCATTCATTCTTTCCATCCATTCATATCTTACATTTACTTATGAGAGGATACAGGGCAGGAGCCATGTCTGGCAAATGACATGCGATTATTGTCACAGTTATGCAGGAGTACTTTCAAGGCTCTCCAGGAAAGCATTGGCAATTTTCTTCAGCATTAGGTTGTATTATTTGTTGACTTCCATTTAGACCTGGGATCCTCATTTTCATTTGCAATCTCTATGTCAGGTAGAGTTTACACTAGAACATTTTTAGGTGGTAAAACAATGTTGGGCTTGTTTTTGTCTTTCTGACCTTTGGATAAACATTTCCCAGAAAGGGGGACATGGGCTCTGCCCTGGATCTATCTGTGTCTTCTACTTCCATAGACACCTGTTGTGTGTGTGTGTGTGTGTGTGTGTGTGTGTGTGTGTGTGTGTGTGTGTGTGTGTGTGTGTGAGAACCAGTACTGGGGCTTGAACTGAGGGCCAGGGTACTCTTCCTTAGCTTTTCCATTCAAGGTTGGCACTCTACCACTTAAGCCACACCTCTACTTTTAGCCTTTTGTTGGTGGTGAATTGGAGATAAGAGTCTCATGGACTTTGTTGCTTGGCTTAGCTTCAAATCCCGATCCTCAGCCTCTTGAGTAGCCAGGATGACAGGTGTGAGCCAATGGCGTCCTACAGAACACTTCTTATTAATTGGATGAATGTTAGGGGGTGAGGGAAAAGTCTACTTTTTTCCCTTGTAAAATAAGGAAATTGGTTCTTTCTTTCTGCTCTCAAATTTTGTGCTTGTATGACCTTCCTCCCCCTGCCTTTTAAATTACTGAGTATAAACTTCCTAGAGGAAAACGCCTTTTCTACCGTAATGTGGAGCTGATCTAAATTTGTTTTTGGTCTCTCTGTCTCTGCCTCCCTCCCTCCTTCTCCTCCCCCCATTCTCCCCACAGAACTATGATTTGAAACTAAAATAGTACTTCTTCTTAGAGCACATTTCCCACTGTTCTGAGCTGGGCTTCCTGGGGCTGGACGGTGACTTGTCTCTAAATGGAGCTAGCATATAGAGTTCAGTGGCAGGATGCCCATGCAATTCCCAGGCTCTATACAATCCTGGCTCTGCTATGCACTCCTCCTACGTTTGGGCTCAGCATGACGAGGTGTAATATCATTGTGCATAACTCCATAGACTCAGCTCTAACTTGTGAACCCAGAGGAAGTAAAGGAGTGGAATTGTCCATCTTGAACCCCGCAGGTCTCTGGCTAGGAGCAATTGGTGATAAATTCTCCCTGGGAGCCTTGACGATGACAAAGCACCCCTAGAGAGTGCAAGCGATCATAGCCATTACCTTCCCGGATGGAAAGCCCAGCTAATGACCCTCTGGTTCCAGGGAGTCTAGCTATTGGCATCCTGTCCCGTCCACTAGGCTGGACGGCCTTGTCCAGCGTGCCTTCAGCTGTTCACCAGGTGCCGGCCCCCAGTGTTTCCCTTGCAGCTCCCAGCTATTTCCTGAAATCTAAGACCCCTTCTGGAACATGAGGCCTCCCATTCTTTGTCTGCCAACCGCCCGCTGGTAGCAGGGTCAGTTGCTGTCGCCGGTGTGGGAGGACAGAAGACTGGAGACACAGGAATCCAGCCAGCAGTCCTGTGGACTCAGAGGGCGAGACGGGAGGATGGCAGGTGCAAAGACCCCAGTGATCAGGCAGGACAGTGCTCCTCACCAGGGCGTGGGGGAAGGCAGCCAGCTACCTACAGAGGAAACCTCATTACATGACAGGCTACTTTCCAGAATGTTCTTTCTTTCCGTGTGACTGACAGACACCCACGGTCACACTTGATGATAGCAGGGCTTTCTTGGTTACCAAGGCAGCTTTATTACTGAAACCCAGTGAAATACTCTAGACAAAGGGAAGTGATGGTTTGGTTCCGGGGTTGTCAGCAACTTGGTGGCCCAAAAGGCTTTGGGGTGGGGGAAGGAGGGCCAGGGTGCAGGGAGCAAGAATTCATAGTACAGCACATGGGTCAAAGTGGGGAGTTAAGGTTGATTAGGAATCCAGTGGTCTGGGGTGTACTTAAGGAGTTAGCGGCCTAAGGGCATGGCCTTTCTGAAAGAAGAGAAGGAAGAGGAAGAGGAAGAAGAGGAGGAGGAAGTGAGAAGGAGGAGGAAGAGGAGGAAGAGAAGAAGGGGTAGGAGGAAGAAAGGAAGTGAAGAGGAAGAAGAAGAGGAAGAGGAGGGGAAAAGGAGGAGGAGGAAGTGGTGGAAGAAAAGGGAGGAAAAATAGGAAAGAGGAGGGATTAGGGAAGGAGGAAAAGGAAGTAAGAAGAGTAGGAAGAGGAGGAAGAAGAGGAGGAAGAAGCAGAAGAGGAGGAAGAAGTGGAAGAGGAGGAGAAGGAAGACAGGAAGAAGAGGAGGAGAAGAGGGGATGGGAGGAGGAAGAGGAAGAGGTAGAGGAAGGGGAGAAAAGGGAGAGGATGAGCTTTCTAGGACATTCCTCTGCCCCCATGGTAAATCTTTAGGAGTTAGGCTTTGTGGGGGTTATCACGGCCTACTGTGAGATTGCAATTAAAATAGAGAATGAATGTACGAAAAAGCGAGAGAAAGAAAGAAAGAAAAGAAAGGTTAAAGAAAGGAAAGAATGTTGTTTACAAACTCTGCATCCGGGCTCCTCTGAGGAAGCTTGTTCCATTGCAGGCCCCTGTGTGGTTCGTAATGCAGAGGTATCAGGCATGAAGGACTCAGTACAGTCTTCTAGAGTTTCCATGGTCAGCACCAGCGTGCCCAATGTGGGCAGAAGGGTTAGGGAGAAGGCACTGAATGCTAACTGAACAAAACCACGCTCAATCTTTTAGAAGGTGAAGCATCCCTTATTCTAAAACGTTCGGTGGAACTTTTAAATCTTATGTTCAACAGTCCTTTCTTTCCCCCTCAGTGCAGTTGCCTTGCTCTGTCTTGCTCACCGATATAAAAAGCCTATTTATAACACATGCAGCTCAGCTTGCTCGGGGAAACCGTGACTCACCCATTCTCACTTTTAATAATCACCTAGCAAGAACATTTGCCCTTTTGACAGTCTTCAGTCCTTGCCATGAGAAAGGAAGGGTGATAGAATTTAATTCCAATGCTCTCCTGAGATCTAGAAATCAGGACACATGCTTAGCCCATGACTCGGAGAACTTTCTTGCCACTTGGTATGTGTTCTGAAATGTCAAATGATGGTAATTATGATGTTCAGTGAGAACTTGCTAGGAACTAGGCCTGGGTCAATACATTGATGTCTCAGAGCCAAGTGTTAGGGCTTTAATGGAATGACACTGGAATGGCATGTGGGCTGATAACTAAAGGAAGACAGAGAGACTGATTTTGAGCAGTGTGTGGTCAATGCCTTTTGAGACCCAGTCATGCTGGCCATGAAGTGGTTCTGTAGGAGCAATGGCTAAGCATATGTGAATTTTGTTTTTTTTGGTAGGTCGTGGGGCATGAACTCTGGGCCTGGGCGCTGTCCCTCAGCATTTCAGCTCAAGGCTAGCTCTCTACCACTTGGGCCACAGCACCATTGCTGGCTTTTTCTGTGTATGTGGTGCTGAGGAATTGAACCCAGGGCCTCATGCATGCACTACCAGCTACCCTCCCAGCCCCAGTACGTGAAAATTTAGAGGGAAACAAACTTGAAATGCAAGAGCAAGGGACCACTATGGCCATGATTCAGCTATGTCCCGTCGGGGCCTTATTTTAGCAGTGGACAGTTATCTCCCAGTAGTTTAGGGTGAAGCCAGCTATGGTGTTAGTAGTGAATGAGAGCCCTTTCACTCTCTCCCTTCTCCCCAGGACTTGGGCAAACAACAGAGCCTCCAATGGAATGGGATTGAATTATGAAAACCTCTGGAGTTCTTGAACAAGTGTGGGTTTGTGTGGAATGACAGTGTTAGGAGCTTGACTTTCTACAAAGGCAGATACAATCTCCAGAAAACAAACTGGAATGATAGAAGAGGTCTGACTGTATTATAGGAACTGCAAAGGAGTCTTACCTCAGTACACATACATCTCTCAAGGTCACTGTCTAGAAATCCCCAGTAACTTTCCATTACACTCAATTCCTTACCTCAGCCTTGCTGGTCCTGGGGCTTGAACTCAGGGCCTGGGCACTGTCTCTGAACTCTTTTGCTAAAGGTTAGTGTTCTTCCATTTGAGTCACAGCACTCCTTCTGGCTTCTTCTGTTTATGTGGTACCAAGGAATTGAACCTAGGGCTTCATGCATGCTAGGCAAGCACTCTACCACTAAGCTGCATTCCCAGGTGAGCTTTTATTATTTTTTTAAAGGCTAGTTCTATCAATTGGGCCACAGTGTCATTTCTGGATTTCTGATAGTTTATAAGAGTCTCATAGACTTTTCTGCTGGGGCTGGCTTTGAACTGTAATCCTTAGACCTCAGCCTCCTGAGTAGCTAGAATTGCAGACATGAGCCACTGGTGCCCAGCACTGTCAACTTTTATGTTAAAATTTTAATGTTGAAATCCTTCTAAGTTTTATTTACTATCCTATGAGCCTGAATCCTGTTGGTAGTCATAACAGAAAGGTTCCATCTATTGTGTTGAATATAATGATCCTTAACTCTTCAAACCTGATATGTTCAGCATTTACTCCAATGTCAAAAACCACCCTAATAAATAGAGTGGTTTAATAGAGCAATAATTGTTTATTCTCTGTGATGGTTCTCTGGGTCAAGAATTCTGAAGCATCTCATGATATTTCTGTCGCATGTCAGCTGGGGCTGGCTGCCATTGGTCTGAAATCTTGACAGAGGCTGGAAGAGGCATGTCCGAGGTGGCTTACTCACGATTCCTCTTATAATGGGGTTTATAATGGAAACTGTCTGAGTTTCTCAGTGGTAAGATAGCTGGCTCTCCCCAAGTTGAATGGACTCACAGACCAAGACAAAAAGCTGAAATACTTTCTGTGCCCTAATCACCAAACCTATACGCTGGTCTTTGTACTTGTTACATAGGAGCAGCCCTGATTCATTGTAGGAAGGAATTGGACAAACCTGGGTAACTGGAGGTGAAGAACATTTTGCAGATTGATTACTGAAGTCTGTCCTCTGGCCTGCAGTGATTTAAGTCCCTCCTACTTGAAAAAAAAAATCTCCTTCATGAAGATCCCTAAGGATCAAAGTCCAACAGCACCATCAGAATCAGATGTGGAGATCCAATATCTGGATACCGCAGCACCTAGACAATTAGGACAACACACTTCTGGGAGTGTTCTCATGAACAGTGGAGCAAAAAGTTGCCTTGAATGTGGGTGTAGCTGGAGTCCAGGTGGAACCAAAGGGAGGAGGTGGAAGGAGAAAGCCCCTGTGAGCTCAGACCTGCTCTGCTTCCTGTCCACCACCAAGTGGGATGCTCCACCAAGCGCTCCGCCATGATGGACTGACACTTCTGGAAGTGTGAACAAAATAATTCTTCCCTTGGCTTTGGTTATGTCAGGCATTCTGTCCTAGCAATAAGAAAGCCAACTAATGTAATGGTACCACTAGATTTGAAAACCTGTGAACTGCAGAGACAAGTTCTGTCTCCCTTCCACTCAGTACTCTTAAATTATAGAAAAGGTAAAGGAACATAGCAAACCGCAGTCTTTGAAAGACAGAGAATTGTGGTTATTGGCCTATGGCAATTCTGAAATCCAGCCAGGAATGTCTGTTGCCAATTCCTTGATTAGAATTCTGTTAAGGTTCTTAACCTATGCCCTCTGGGCTCTTGGCTTTATCTTCTAAGTCTTCCTTTTTCATTAGAAATGGCCATTGCGTACAGCTGAATAGTTTTCTAACCTTGCTTCATGGCTGTGATAGTTTGTGATCTAAAGTATGCTCATTTTATTTATTTATTTATTTATTTATTTATTTATTTATTTATTTATTTATTTAATTTGTTGGTTTTCAGTGAACAGATTTATACTTTACTAGACAAAAATACACAGGCCACTTAAAAAAATTGTGTCATGGGGGTGGGGAGTGTAGTTGTAGAGATGGGAGGAAAGGGATGGTAGGGGAAAAACAAAGGAGGAGACAACAATGCTTGATAAGAAATATACTCATCATCTTGCTCATGTAACTGTAACCCCTCTTCTGTACAGTAAAAAAACAATAAAAATCTTAGTAAAATATTGTGCCACTACTGGGGCTTGAACTCAGGTCCTGAGTGCTATCACTTATTTGCTCAAGGCTGGAGCTTTACCACTTGATCCATAGCTCCACATCCCATAGGCCTCTCTTTTCCAGGATCTTCCTGAAAGGCCACAGGAAAATAGTACTACCACACAGAGTCTCACAAGAACTTTTGTTTGAAAGAGTGAATTTATGAGATTTCGTTTTGAAACTATAGAGGTCCTTGTCTGAATGGTTTCTTCAGCCTTAGGGCTTTCTCAAAGTCTAACCAAATACCTTATAGACCTTCACTGCATTTAGCTTAGAAGTCATTTCTTAATTTGAGAAGCTCGAAAGAGCTGTCAATGAGAATTTCATTTTTGAATCCAGTGAGTCCTGGATTCTTAAAATTCCGTGCATATTTTTCTGTCCATCTCTTCTCTCCTCTCGTATTTTTCTGTAAGCAGGAAAGAGAAAAAGGTGGTACGTTTAGTCCCTTGCATGGAAACCTTCTTGGCTAGATCATCTAGTTCATTAAAAACATTTTCTACTTTGTCCATTTCTGCAAGCTGCAGTATTGCTAAAGTTTTGGCTGCTATGTAACAAATATGCCCTTTACTCCAGCTTTTCACTACATTATTTTTCTTTCCTTAAAAATTTGTATTTATAGTTATTTGTTATCATTTATTTAGTTATTTCTGGGGGCCATTAGACAGAAGCCACAAAGGCCGCTTTTTTTTTTTTTTTAAATTATGCTGGTACTGGGGCTAGAACTCAGAGCCACGATGCTGTCCCTTAGTTTTTTCACTCAAGGCTGGTGGTGCTCTAACTTTTTTTTTTTTTTGGGGGTCCGGTCCTGGGGCCTGAACTCTGAGCCTGGGCTCTGTCCCTCAACTCTTCAGCTCAAGGCTAGCACTCTACCACTTGAGCCACAGCATCACTTCTGGCTTTTTTCTTTTTGCTTATGTGGTGCTGAGGAATCGAACCCAGGGCCTCATGCATGCAAGGCAAGCGCTCTACCACTGAGCCACCTTCCCAGCCCCTGGTGCTCTAACATTTGAGCCTCAGCTCCATTTCTGGCTTTTTGCTGGTTAATTGGAGATAAATGTCTCATAAATTTCCTTCCCGGACTGGCTTTGAATCTCAATCCTCAGATCTCAGCCTCCTGAGTACTAGAATTACAGGCATCAACTGCCAACATCTAGCTCCTTTGATATATATATATATATATGTAATATATAATCTGTATAACATATTAATATATAATCACATATTACATAAGATATTAATATATACCTATATAACATATTAATTATCATTATATAGTAATATATAAACTATAAAAATATATTTATATAATTTATTAAATACATATCTATAAACATAAATATATGATTATATATTATAGATACGATATTATATTATAGATAATATTTTATTATCTATATTTTAATATTATATTATAGATAATATTATAGATAATATTTTGTACATATGTAACATTATACATATATATTACACGATATACTATATACAATATATAAAATATATACTGTATATATTACATATAAATATATATGAATTCGAGCTGCTTTAGTTACACAGCAAAACTGAATGGGAAGCAGAGTTTCCATCTGCCACCAGCTTCCCACACACGCAGAGCCTTCCTTGCTAAGGATGAGTTTCCTGGTACATTTGTACAGTGAATATGCCTCCAAAAATGAACTATGCTCAACTCAAGTACAGTGTACATTAAATTCCCAGTCCTCTGTGCAATCATCCCTCCATCTCCTCGCTTTCTGGGCAACCACTGGTATAGACGTTAGTTAAAATGTCCTAGTTTTGCCTTGTTCAGTGCATCATGGAGTTGGAGTCATCAGTACAAAACCTTTTCACATGGACTCTTTTTCACTAGTGCTGTACCTCCAAGCCTCCTCCATGTCTTTTTACGATGTGAGAACACATTTCTTTGTACACCCAAATAACATCCATATTGTCCAGATGTGACATAGTTCTGTCATCTGTTCTTCACTGAAACCCTTGTTTATATGTGTGTGCATGTGTGTGTGTGTGTGTGTGTGTGCACGTGCGTGTCCATGTGTGCCACTTCTGGGCCTCACATTCTCTGTTGGTTTTGTATCAAAGTTGGTGCTCTACCACTTGAGCCACAACTCCACTTTTTAAATCCCTTTTTGCTGGTTCATTGGAGATAAGGGTCTCATGGCCTTTTCTCCATTTGAACAAAACTGAGATCCTTAGATCTCAGCCTCCTGAGTGATTAGGATTATAGGCATGAGCCACACTGCCACCTGGCAAAAATTTTCTTGAAGTACACCAGGACTTCACTTGCACTTTTTTCCCAAAGTCCTTTAGCTCCACCAGCATTCTTTTCCAGGTCTTTCTAGTTCTGTCTGTTTCCCCATGTCCTCATCACTCCCTTTTTAGTGACAGTTGCATCTCATTTCCTGGTACCAAATATCTGTACCAAAAAAAGATTTTCTCCAGAGAGGCACACATACATACACATACATGTATAACTAGATTCATTAGTATGCAAGAAACCAACGCACACATATACTGTGAATGAATTTTTTGGGGGGCCTGAAATCTAGGCCTGGGTTCGGCACTCTACCACTTGAGCCACAGCTCCACTTCTGCTTTTTCTGCTTATGTGGTGCTGAGGAATCGAACCCAGGGCCTCATGCATGCAAGGCAAACATTCTACCACTGAGCCACCTTCCCAGGCCCTGAATTTTTTTTAAAAAAGGGATTTTCAATATGTAATTATGGAGCTCTTTGCACAATTTATAGAGGCTCTTGTCTCCATATCTGGCAATGGAATTCTAAGTTCGCAGAGCAGGCAACGGGGAAGGGAAGACAACACATACACAGATCCTGAAGAACACAGGCCCTGAATCAATCTCTCCTTGCCTCTAAGCCTGCAACTTGATTGATGGGTATGGCCTGCTGGAGAAGGCTGGCAGCCTTGCCACAGAGCTGACTGTGCATCTGGCCTGAGACTCAGAGAAGCTGGAGCAGGTGGCCCAACAGGAGGTGGAGGAGTTACGTGCTTGACTGCTGCTCATGCTAACAGGTGAGCAGCAGGTTGGCAACTGCATGCACATGCTGCCACAGAGCTAAAGCCTCTCAAGCTCTAGTTTTACAGAGTAGCGAATGCTGGGAAACTTTGCCCTGTTGATGCAGGTCTTCATTTGTCTCCACTTAATTTACTTACGTGTCTCCACATGCTTGTCTCCATTTAAATTATATAAAAAAGTTTTCTTCTTTGGTTTATATTATTTTATTAGTTTATTTTAGACAGGGACATTTTATGTAGCTTCATCTGGCTTTGGACTCATGATCCTTCTGTCTCTGTCTCCCAAGTGTTGGGATTACAGGTTTGTATCACCACATTCGATTTAATTTCTGCTTCACTGAAAGATTGCAAGACGAAGTGTAAAGTTTTTGCAGGTTGGATTAACTATCTACATTCAAATGGATCATTTTTTTTTTTTTAACAAGACTCCTACTCTACATGTTCAACCCTCTTTTTTGCCCTAATTGATTTTTTTTTGTGCCAGGGACTTAAATTTAGGGCTTAAATGTTCTGTACTTTAGCTTTGTTTTTTTTTTCTCTCAAGGCTGGTGCTCTACCACTTGAGCCACAGCTCCATTTTTAGCTTTTTTTTGGTTAATTGGAGGATAGAGTTTCATGGACATTCCTACATGGGTTGGTTCTGAACCATGATTCTCAGAACTCAGCTTCCTAAGGAGAAAGAATTACAGGTGTAAGCCAGCAATGCCAAGCTTGGCATTGATTCCACAGCTATCATTTATAAGTGAGAATATGCATTATTTGTCTTTCCGTGATGAGGCAGTCTTTTTGCATGAACACAGACTACATAATAAGCTTCAGAGTAGCTTTATTTCCCCATGAAATGAACTCTAGCAGGAGTTAGGAGATGAGGTCTAGTCCTAGATTTGTTGGCAATACCTTGTAGGATGTGAGCAAATCATTTAAATGATTATCTGGTCTCAGTTTTTTGGGACTGTGAAATAAAGGAAATGGATGATATATCTTGAAAAATACTGAGTCTAAATTCTGATGCCAATTTCAAAGGGAATGCAGGCTCACTAAATAACAGGGCTGATGTCATTATTCTGGGAAGCATTGCTGAGCCATATTACAATGACAAAAATTTGGAAAAGATTAAAATGACCTTGTGTGCATTAGCACCTTGAGCCAGAGCCTTACAAACTAATCTTCCAACTTGCTTTGAGTGAATTGAACTTTTGGAGGGTGGTAGGAAGACTGGCTCCAAAGCTGGGCACACCACTCCCTTTCTTCATGTGATTTCCTGTTAAAAGCTCTGTCAGCAATCAGGAACAAACAAAGGCATTGAGTCAAAGCTTCAATGCCAAAGTGTTGAGACAGAGTGAGCCTTGATGGTAGAATTTGAGAAAATGTCTAGATTACTTATTAATGTTCATCAACCGAAAACTGATGATAAATAGCTCTGAATAAAATTGAGGTGAAATGCCCTCAGGAAGAAGGTATCTCTTTGGAATTTAGCGACATCATTTGGTGATGCTAACTGCACAGAACAATTTTTAACCCCATGTCTTCAGTCTACAGGCATTGCACATTTAGATGAATTTTTCTGGAGTAAATAGTATTATTTTGTATTCCAGGGAATGGAATGAAGTAAAAAAAAAAGAAGATAATACTTTTCTCAAGGAGAAGTAAAGATTTGAAATTACATTTAAAATGAAAAAAAAAAAAACCCCTCCAACTCTCTGACATATGGTATACATAGGGAAGGATTCCAATGGTGAACAACTAACATAGCTTTAACAAAATGAGTACTGGGAAGTGGGAACTAACCGTCAAAAAGACAGAAGTGGTAGAGCATTAATCTTGAGTGAAAAAGTTATGGAACAGTGTTCAGGACCTGAGTTTAAGCCAAAGTATGGTACAAAAGAGGAGGAGGAGGAGAAGGAGGGGGAGAGGAGGAAGAAGAGGAGGTAGAGAAGGAGGAAGAGGAAGAAAAGGGGGAAGTCGCCATTAGTGTTTAAATAGTTTATCCAAGGCAACAAACCTGGCAAATGGTAAAGATGAGATCTATAGGCGTATGTGTCTAAGCCAAATCTCATCTGTCATACCTTAGCCTCTCTGGTTCGAGGTCCTGAATTAGAAAGGCAGGAGTTAGATGTGGGCTCTTCAATCATAAGCCTCTGATAAGTATAAAAAAATAAATTTAATTATTTTTTCTTTCAGTTATGGGGCTTGAACTCAGGGCCTGGATGCTGTTCCAAGGCTAGTACTCTACCACTTTGAGCCACAGCAACGCTTCCAATTTTCTGGTGGTTAATTGGAGGTAATAGTCTCTCATGGACTTTACTGCTCAGGCTGGCTTCAAACAGTGATCCCCAGATCTCAGCGTCCTGAGTAGCTAGGATTACATATTTTTGATGCTACCCCTCTTCCGGTCTTCTCCACCCCATCTGTTACCCTGACAAAGGAGAGAAGAATTTATGGAATTGTAGGCTTTGCAGGTCTAAGCTGGCTTGACTCAGTAGCCTATGGCCCCTAAAATAGCTTCTGTTAGATGGAAAAAGCATGTGAATTTCTCCAAGTGCCCTTGCAGTGCCTTAGAGATAGATGTGTCTAGAGGTGACTGGCCGCAGACTTTGTGGGGCCCCGCTGCAAAATGAGGGGATCCCTCATTACAAATGTATTGACTTTAAGATAGAAATAACTGAGTTTTCAACCAAGAACAGAATATGGCTGAATGCACCCAAGATGCACTGCTTGAAGTTTGGTCCTAACGAAGAACAGCAAGAAGATCCCAAAGGTTGTGGCCAGTGTCATTTCAGAAAAGCACAGCAACAAAGAAATTCTTTCCCTCAAACCTGTATGTGTATGTGTGCATATATGTGTGTATGTATGTGTATATGTGTGTATGTGTGTATGTGTGTGTATGTGTGTGTGTGTGTGTGTGTGTGTGTGTGTGTGTGTGTGTGTGTGTGAGTTTTTGTGCTCAAAGTTAGCACTCTAGCACTTGGATACCTCTACTTCTGGCTACTTGGTAGTTAATTGGAGATGAGAGTCTTAATGGACTTACCTACCTGGGCTGGCTTTCAACCTCAATCCTCAGATCTTGGCCTCTGGAGTAGCTAGGATTATAGGTGTGAGCCACTGGTGCCCAGCTCCTTCCCTCAAATTTTAAACTGGCTTGCAATGGAAGGAAACATCTTAAAGATAGGGCTTTACAGTGAAAGATAAATATGAAGTTTTTAACACTTTTCTTTCACATTACTCTTCCTCATATTTGCTGATGCTAACAAGCTCTAGGGCAATGGAATGTATAACTGTTATTCTCTCTTTTTTAAAGGGGAGATATTTGTTTTATAGTTGAAGGAGAATTAGAGCTTCTAATTAGCTCAGAAATTGCATATGATATCATAGACCAAGGATATGACAGCAGTATGAAAAAATATATATTTACATTTTATTTTATTGTAAAGATGCTGTACAGGGGAGTTAAGTTACACCAGCAAGGCAATGAGTACATTTCTTGTTGACCATTGTTACCCTCTCCTTTATTTTTCTCCTAATATCTCTTCCTTCCCCCATCTTCTTCACTCCTCCCCCCTCCCCCTGAAAAAATATTTTTGTGTATCTTTTCTTTACTATTTTTCTTTATTGCCTCATCCAGACTCCATGGGACTTAGGGAGAACCTAGTAATTCTTCACTCTGAAGAATTAACAGCCTAGTTTACATTCATCCAATAGAGTTAGGAAAGCTCTTAAGAAACTATGTAACTGAACTTCATGAAGGATGATTTAAAGGTTCACGTTCAAACTTTTCAAAATAACTTTGAGTCAGAATATGGCTGAAAAAGCCTCCATGTAAGATATACATGGGATGAATATCAATAATGATTCTGAGATCATTATATAATTTTTCTAAAATTAATAGTGTGATGCTCCAATACTAGAGTTTGAACTCAAAACATCATGCGCTGATTGAGCTTGCTTGCTTGTTTGGTGCTCTATCACTTGAACCACACCACCAGCTTAGTTTTTTTCTGGTTAGTTTGGAGATATTGTCTAGTTTTGAATTGCCACCTTCCCAATCTCAGCCTCCTGAGTAGTTAGGATTACAGGGATGAGCCACTGCTGCCCAACTCATTTGGTGTTTTATATTTGAGAGGGTTAATGCAGAACAACAGATTGCTCATTTACATCTGCAGAAATTTTAATGTGGTTGGTAGGTAATTATCATATCCTTTGAAATGAACTTTTCTGTTCTCTTTCCTTTTGGAAGAAATGGGGAACTTGTTGGCAAATGATGGAAGATAATGACAAAAGGAGAGAGGAAGACTGAGTGAGGATCTATGAATTCCATAGCATCTTCAAAATTCTGTATGTCTAATGCTAACAGTTATAGCATGGATATTAAAATCCTATCATTCATTAATTCATTCAACAAATGCTATTGACAACCACTGTGTGCCATCACGGTTACAGAAATGATGAACCAGGGTCTGGGAAGGTGGCTCAATGGTAGACCGCTTGCCATGCATGCCTGAGGTCCTGGGTTCGATTCCTCAGCACCACATAAGCAAAAAGAAAAAAGCCAGAAGTGATGCTGTGGCTCAAGTGGTAGAGCGCTAGCCTTGAGCTGAAGAGCTGAGGGACAGCGCCCAGGCCCAGAGTTCAGGCCCACAACCGGACCCCCCCCCAAAAAAAGAAATGATGAACCAGTCAGAGGCTGCCCTCTTTAATAAAAAAAAGATTTTTTTTAATTAAAGAAATTTGGGATAATTTATAGTTTATTATGCTTCCTTAACCTTATAAAATAGTGAGCTTTTTTTTTTTTTTTTTTTTTTTTTTTGTCGGTCGTGGGGCTTGAACTCTGGGCCTGGGCGTTGTCCCTCAGCTCTTCAGCTCAAGGCGAGCGCTCTACCACTTGAGCTACAGCGCCACTTCCGGTTTTCTGGTGGTTTATTGGAGATAGGAGTCTCACAGTCTCTCCTGCCCGGGCTGGCTTTGAACCGCGATCCTCAGATCTCAGCCTCCTGAGTAGCTAGGATTACAGGCGTGAGCCACCAGCGCCCGGCTAAATAGTGAGCTTTTTAAAAAATCTTTTTCATGTACAATGAAGAGCTATAGTAGATAATTATTAAAATATCTTCAAATTGTAAAAGTCAAAGACCAGTGGACATTCTCTCGGCTTCTTTATTAGACCAGTAAGGGTTTACTTATTTTTGTCGTTGTTGTTTTCAGACAGTTCTTGCTTGAGATTGACCTCAAACGCATGATCCTCCTACCTTAGTCTCCTCAGTGCCACAGATCTGTACCACCATGTCACGCTCCAAGATTTCTTTCTTTTTTTTTCTTCCAGATTTGCATTTGTTCATTTTTTTTTATTGTGAAAATACCGTACAGGGGGTTACAATTACATGGGCAAGATAATGAGTACATTTCTTATCAAACATTGTAGCCTCCTCCTTTGTTTCCCCTTCCCATCCCTTCCCATCTCCCTCCTCCACCCCCTCCTCCCCAGCCAAAGTTGTAAAGTTCGTTTTTCGACATAACGACTTGTACATCTCATTGTTGCAATGGGTCCACCTGTAAACCTACTTAAACGATTTGTTTTATTCCCTTCCCATCCACAAATTATACTAACATCAAATACAGTGAAAACAGGGGTTATACCGTGGGGGAGGGACATACAAAGCAACAAAGAAATCATCTTATAAATACGTTAGAAACAATCGGATGAAAGAAAAAACGTTTGAATATTTATCTTGGGGTTCATTTTACCTAACATCAACTTATCTGACCTTTTCTGCTTGTCTCAGACATACTAGTTATTGCAAATAAGGGAAACCATGGGACCTATGTTTCTTTGTGCTTGGCTTACTCTTTCTTGATTGAATGAAAATAAAAACAGGTTCCTTTTATCATCCAGATTTCTGTTTCTTAAGTTTATTTCAAGTAGAAAACCATGTCCAAAGAAGAAAATTTCTACAATGAAAAAGGAAATCTGTGTCTGTCTGTCTGTCTGTCTGTCTGTCTGTCTGTCTGTCTGTCTGTCTGTCTGTCTGTCTGTCTGTCTATCTATCTATCTATCTATCTATCTATCTATCTATCTATCTATCTATCATCTATATGTGGCAGATAGTGATACTCAAATGAAGTCGCCCCTAATAGGGACAAGCTTACTCAGCCTATCTTAGCTTTCTAAAACCTCAAGAATAAATATCTTAAAAGAAAATATTTCACCGGATCCCATGATCCATGCCTATAATCCTGGCTGCTCAGGAGGATGAGATCTGAGGACTGAGGTTTACTAGGCAGGAAACTCTTGAGACTCTTCAATAAACCACTAAAAAGTGCTGAAGGTGAAGTTGTGACTCTTGAGCAAGAAAAGCTTAGGGACAGCACCCAGGTCCCGAATTCAAGTCTCAGGACTGGCACAAAAAGAAAAAAACTAAAGACAAACAAGCACAAGAAAACCTTAAATGTTTGTGGACCTGGCCCAACTTATTATCTGAGTCAATGTTTAGGGAAAGTATGAATCAGAGGCTAGACTCCAATGTAGGAATGGATGTCCCAAGGCAGAAACTTCCAGAGAAAGAGGGAGACAAGAAAGAACCATTTCTTCTAAGGGGAAAAAATGATAGAAAAGCTGTTATTAATGGAACTGGAGAAATAATAATGAATAATAATACAAATAATCAATCAATCAATAACAAGAAACAAAACCAGAAACCAAACCACACTAAATCAAATTACTTTGGTGGAAGCAAGCTTATTACCATTCTTTAAAAAAAAAAATGACCTCTTTCTTGGACTGTTTCTTTAGCCTGTCCTGTTTCATCTTCCTCCTCCAATTTGTTTCTCTTTCCTTCTATTCTTCTTTTAAATAAGTATTATTTAAAAAATTACCTTAAAGTAGTTGTGCAAAGGGGCTTCAACTCAACCTGTCAATTTACTATTTTCTGAGAATTTTTTCCTAACACAATTTGGTCATAATGCAACCTTCATGACCAAAAGCTCTCTATGACTTGTTAATGTCCCAGAAAGAAATTCTAAACACTTTAATTTTGGTTTTTAGATGATTTGCCAAATTACAAAACTTTTCTGGGCATTGTTTTCCTCCTCTATAGAATGACATTTATAAAAATTATAGATGATGTTAGAAGCCTAATGAAGATATTCCTACATACCTTAAAAATCATTCAAAGGTGATATTTTGCTAGATTTATCTCTCTTTCTCTCCACTTTTCCTATTATAGTACATAGGGTACTAAGAACTTAGTACTACATAAGTGCTAAAGCCTCAGCACAGTTTCACCATCCTACTTAGTATCCTAAGTGCTTAGTATTCCAAGTAGTGCTCAGTAGAACTTAGAGTGAACATAAATATGAGATATGAATTGCCCACATTTCAATATTATACCTATTTATCTATACTTGTGCTTTTGATTTTAGTTAATGTGATCGAAATATACAAAAGCAACACATCTAATTTACAAAAGAAATAAATCATGCTTTTGCTATATTTTTGACCCAAGATGGTTCCTGGCACTATTAAGACACAAAAATGCTTTTGGTTCCTGTAATACATTTTTGGAGGGTATAGTAAATAATTGGTCTAATTTAATCTCATAATCTTCAAAAGTCTCTTGTGCAATTTCCCGGTAACATCTGCTTCCAGTGGGGTTAATTATAAAACAATTAGTTTCTGATGAGAATTTTGTTTCCTAACTCTGTTTACCAGCACAGTTTCAACATCCTTCTATTGAGAAAAATATGCGGAAACATCATTTTATTCCCAACCTTGATTCTGGAAGCACTGGTAGAACAGTTAAGGAGATTTCTTAGCAGTGGGCAGGGGAAGTCATTTATTGTCTTTCTGCTTTAAAGGAACACAAATTAATTCATTTTCTCTACTAAGCTGGGAATTCAGGAAAAGAAATCTGTTGGAAATATAAGCATTCCTCTCTGACTTTTATAGATTTTATTATAAAACATTTTACATGACATAAGTTTCATGGGGAGGAGAGGGGAGAGCATATTTGTCATCAATGTTTGTCCACATAGAACTGAGAAACAATGTAGAGTCACTAACAGTTAGAGAACTGATTATGTGAGCACCTCAACTTACAGAAATAGTCTAATGCCAGGGGTGAACGGTATGTTCTAGGTCCGGTTGGCTGTCAGTATTTCGCTGAGTTCCTTTGGTGTGCCAGACATTGTTTTTTTTTTTTTTTTGCTATTATTTCTTTTAATTTAATTTAATTTAATTTTATTTGTGAACATACTGTACAGAGGGATTACAATTACATGGGCAGGATAATGCATACATTTCTTACCAAGCATTGCTGCCTCCTCCTTTGTTCCAGACATTGTTAAAGGCATTCTCTCTCTATCTTTTTACATTTCATTTCAGTTCATTTTCAGTGCAACTCTGGGGCTGGACATTCGTTTTTAATACAACTTTATTGGAGCGAAGGAAATTGAGACTGATGGAATTTTTTTCTCTTGGTGTTACTGGGTTTTGAACTCAGGGCTTTATGCGTATGATACCCTTTGAGCTACACCGCTCCCCACCCCAACCAGCCCTAGAGACTTAGGAAATTTTAATAACAAGTTCAAGGGCATACATCTACTAAATTGGCGGTCTTAGATTTGAAACACTTGTTTAATGGAAAGATGTCTACTACAGTACAGTATCTTCATCTTATTTTTATGCTCTTCAGAGTCTGGTCTCTAAATTTATGGATCTAGCTTTGTGATCTTGACCTGTTTTACACCAATGAACAATTTATTTCTAATTGTTAAATATGCCTGTGCTTCAGGAAATATAATTACTGAATGAAAAGCTATGACATAGCTATCTGTCTGTCTGTCTGTCTGTCTGTCTGTCTGTCTATCTCTTTGGTGCTGTTACTGGGGCTTTAACTCAGTGCCTCATGCTCTTGCCTGTCTTTGTAGCTTAAGACTGGAGCTCTACTACTTGAACTACAGTTCTGTTTTTTTTTTTGTCAGTCGTGTAGCTTGAACTCTGGGCCTGAACGCTGTCCCTCAGTTCTTCAGCTCTAGGGGAGTGCTCTACCACTTGAGCCAGAGCACCACTTCCAGTTTTCTGAGTGGTTTATTGGAGATAAGAGTCTCATGGACTTTTCCTGCCTGGCCTGGCTTTGAACCATGATCCTCAGATCTTAGCCTCCTGAGTAGTGAGGATTACAGGTGTGTGCCACCAGTGCCCGGCTTCTTTTGCTGGCTAATTGTAGTTAAAAGGGTCTCATAGATTTTTCTTGGGCTAGCTTTGAACTGGAATCTTTGGCTCATATCCTCCTGAGAAGCTAGGTGTTCAGTATCAATGGCACTTGGCAGATTTTTTTTTCTTTAATCAAACATAGGACAATGGAGGAAACTCATTCTTGCTCTTTGCTACCATCAATTAATTGAGAGCAAAAGGTCTTTATTTCCTTACACTAACTCATTACTTTCTGCTACTATCATCTTTCAAACTTTTAGATTCATGAGGCACAAGGGCCAAATCTCTGTCTTATTATATTAGTTTCCCCTGTCCCCTCCCCCAGAATTTGCACTTGCTAGGCAGGTGCTCTGCTACTGAGCCACACCTCCAGCACACTTAAGTCTTCTCATAAGATGTAAGATACAAATGAGCAAGATGCTGAAACTCTATGTGGAACATGTCTGGGTTATATAGCCCTGATTCAGAAGGCAGGATCTGGGGACACAAAGTGAAGACAGAAGCACATGCATTATATATATATATATATATGCATGTATATTCAGGACTCTAACTTTACCATATGTCACACAGAAGACATACCCTTCCATAGGAAAAAAATAACACTGAAATAAATACACCCAAATGCTGCCTACATGATCATCTATAGGTAAAATCCTCTAAGGAAATTTCATTTTATTTTAACAACACTTTTCTTTCTGTATTCCCTAAGCTGTGATGAGCGAAAGGCAGTTCCTCTTCTAATGGGCGGAATGCAATGCGTCTCATCCATGGTATAAAGACACATTCTTTGGACAGCAAGCAGTTCTGATGGGGGGTGAGGGTGAGAATGTCCTCAGATGGAAAGGATTTTGTTTATAAGGGAATTCAGCTTTCGCAGGGAAGGTGGCATTTGTCTCTGGAAGCCATGGCAACCAGAGGTCAAGTCCAACAATGGTCTGAAATGTGCCTGCAGAGGGGGGCGGAGAAGGCAACCTTGGACTCTCTCTCTCTCTCTCTCTCTCTTTTTCCTACTTCCCTTGAACAGAAGATTGCATTGTGTTTTTCTAACTGACTTCATCTCTTCCAGCTAGGCTGCTGTGGTAGGAAAAGGAAAACAATATTAACAACCTTTTCCTAATGGAGTTTGAGACTTCTCCACAAGCGTGTGTGTGTGTGTGTGTGTGTGTGTGTGTGTGTGTGTGTGTGTGTGTGTGTGTGTGTGTGTGTGTGTGTGTGTCTGTGTCTGTGTCTGTGTCTGTGTCTGTGTGTCTGTGTCTGTATAGTCAAAACTTAGTTTCTGTCTCTTCTTTCTCCTTCTCTCAACATGTACATGTTCAAATCTGGTCATTTCTCCTCTTCTTCCTTCTTCTTCTTGTATGGGTCCTGGGGCTTGAACTCAGGGACTGAGCTCACTCCCTGACCTTCTCTTTGTTCAGGGTTAGGCTCCACCACTTAAGCCACAACTGCATTTCTGGATTTTTTTTGGTAGTTTAATGGAGATAAAAGTCTCACAGACTTTCCTGCCTGGGCTGGCTTCTAACCTAAATCTTTAGATCTTAGCCTGCTGAGTCCTTAGGATTACAGGTGTGAGCCACTGACTCCCAACTCATTTCTTCTTTTCTTTTCTTTCCTTTTCCCTTCCTTCCTTCCTTCCTTCCTTCCTTCCTTCCTTCCTTCCTTCCTTCCTTCCTTCCTTCCTTCCTTCCTCCTTCCTTCCTTCCTTCTTCCTTTCCTCTTCTTTTTCTTCTTGAAAAAGTTCTTTTAAAAATTAAAAATTAAAAAATGGGGGCTGGGAAGGTGGCTCAGTAGTAGAGCGCTTGCCTTGCATGCATGAGGCCCTGGGTTCTATTCCTCAGCACCACATAAGCAAAAAAGAAAAAAGCCGGAAGTGGTGCTGTGGCTCAAGTGGTAGAGCGCTAACCTTGAGCTGAAGAGCTGAGGGACAGTGCCCAAGCCCAGAGTTCAGGCCCCACAACCGGACCCCACCCCCAAAAAAAAATGGGCTGGGAAGGTGGCTCAGTGGTAGAGTGCTTGCCTTGAGCTGAAGAGCTCAGGGACAGAGTGCAGGCTCCACGACCGACCAAAAAACAATTTAAAAATATTTGTTAATTTAAAACATTAAATAGGAGTTTAAGTTCATCATATCAATTTGTAAGTAAGGTGCATGTCACCCCTTCCATCATTCTCTCCCATCTCTCCCAACCCTACCAATCTGTTTAGTTTGCCTGGTTCCGGTTTCACATTGAATATTATACACATTGAATATTATGGCTATCTTCACCCATCCTTCCTCTTTCCACTAAGAAACTTTCATCTAAGAAACGTTCCACTAAGAAACTTGTATCTTGACTTGGCTTTTGTTGAAAAAAAGGTTACCTCCCACAGGCATAGGACATGGTAATGAAGCATGCCAATTTATATAGTTCCTACCGCTTGGCATCTAATGGGATGAAAGAATAGGAGGTGAGGTCAAATTGAACTAAAAACAAGTTAGGGTCCATTACAGCCCTGAGCTAGATACTAGCCTGGCCCAGAGGAGTTTCATGTGGAAGTTCTTTGCAAGGCTGACCACTTACATTGGTATTGTGCAGATTGTTAGAGAAGCTTCCCCACAAGGATTATACCTCATAACTTCATTGGATGGGACTATGACCAAGGATGGTACCATTAGTGAACCACCCTGGTGGGTTGGAGGAGGTTTCTTCCTGCATCATTCTAGTAGCCTGCTAGGGGCAGAGGCTTCAATAAAAGCACATTCTGCTATCTACCTGGACATGGTATCTTTTGGGGACTGAGTGTCGATGGAGGGGGATAGGTACAGGTCAAGTGGCCTTTTGAAGATGATGACAATGTTAGTGGGTGGTTCCTGTTCAAACATATTTGAATTAACCTAAAGGTTTATCACAATAATGCCAGACTTGATACGAGTCACATAACAAGCCCTGTGGTGGGTGCTGGTGGCTTACACCCATAATCCTAGCTACTCAGGTGATCTGAAGGATCACTGTTCAAAGCTAATCAAAGGAGGAAAAGTCTGTGCGATTATTTATCTCCATTTAACCAACAGAAAGTTAGAAGTGGAGCTGTGGCTTATATGATAAAGCACCAGTCTTAAGCAGAAAAAGCTAAGGGGCAGTAGCCTGGTCCTGAGTTCAAGCCCCAGTAACTGGCACACATGAACTTTTAGTTAAATTGATAAGAGTACAAGTTCAACTGTGTTTTATTAATGAGGTATTATTATTACTGACTTAGTCATGGGTTCTGGGGTTATAGAGTTTAAAGTCTTCTCCTGACAAGAGAGATGATGACAAGTAAGATGCTTCCCTTTTCCTTTCACCAAAGTGATTCCCACCCATACATCCCCATGTTCCTTGGCGAGAAACAACAGTATCTCCCCTTATTACAGCAAAGGAGGCTGGGTCTGAGCCCTAGACACCTGGCAAAAACCCTGGATTTTGGGAACTGCAGGTGCAGCAGCAGTTGCTTTGACAATTGTACTGGGAGAAGAAGGGTGGGAAGTATTTTCTTGCTAAGCATAATATCTGGTATCTTTCAAAAGATGATGGGAAAAATCATAAACCCTTAGGGGAAAAAACTCTATCAAAGGCTCAATACCTTCATATGTCTATGCAGTCTGAACTTTAGAAAAAGTCAAAATCATGTCTGTCTTATGTCTGCAGTCTTTTCCTGTCTTGTTATAGCCTATCGGTATTATGCTGAAGATTATAAACTAAATTAAAAACCACTGTGCTGAATTTAAGGTAGTGGTGGTGGTTACAAATTCTAAAAGCTCTAATAGCATTTTATATTTAGTAATTTTCCTCTAGCAAGACTCAAGACTTTACTCTCAATATATATACTTATTATCTTTAAGTAGTTGTACAAAGGAGTTAAATGACATCTTCTTTTACTCCATTAAAATCTTTCCTTTTTTTTTTTTTAAATAAATTACAATGTAATTAGGCCTCTCCTTAGATTTTTGTTCAGAGAAGCAAGTTGCTTTGGTTACTGGTTCACACCCTGAAGTTAGTACTGAAACTTGGGTAAGGATGCTGTTCATGTTAAAGTGCCGAGGTAAGTGAGAGACTAAGGTGATTACCTACCCACATTCAAGGACTGCGAGCCCCTGGAAACCTCTAACATCTTGCTCCTGTGCCTATGAAATTCCCTGAATACTGAACCCTGATAGGCATTGAAATGTGTGTGCCTCTTATTGCACAATCTAAATGGCCAATTTGCCAGGGTGGGGATGGTGAGGTAGGCAGGATGTGTCTGTTCGAGGAAGAAGAGTTGTGAGATGATTTGGGGTCTCAGAATACCATTTAGGGTAAGGGATTTAGATTCAACACACTCAATGCCTATGATGTACTAGGCTTGTGTCACACATTCAGACATGATGTCATTTACAGTTTGCAAGAGTCCCGGGAGACTTAGCATCATGGTGCATTATTATCTCTGTTTGGCGGAGAAGGAAATTCATGTTTTAGACAGATTAAGAACTCATTAGAGGTTGTGTATGGAAAAACACTGGGGTCAGAGTCAGGTCCAAATTGGTCTTTCACATGCCTTAATTGCCCTTGAGAGAAGATGGAAGCCTTCTTCTCCATCCTTTAGCCCCACAGAGATGCTCTTTCTGATGTGGCTCGTGGTTTTATGGATTTTGAGATGAGAAAAACTGTGTGTGTGTGTGTGTGTGTGTGTGTGTGTGTGTGTGTGTGTGTGTGTGTGTGTGTGTGTGTGTGTGTGTTGGTAGTGGGGCTTGAACTCAGGGCCTGGGCACTTTCCCTTGGCTTTTTCTCTCAAGACTGGCATTCTACCACTTTCAGCCTTTTGCTGGTCAATTGGAGATAAAAGACTCAGGGACTTTCTTGCTCAGGCTGGCTTTGAACCTCAGTCCTTAGATCTCAGTCTCCTGAGTGGCTAGAATTGCAGACATGAGCTACTGGTGCCAAGCTTCTGGTTTTCTTTTGAAGAAATAAAAATGCATTATAATAAATAGAAAAGAAAGGCACACTTATCAGAAGGGAATTCTTCAAATTTGATCTTTTGTCTCTTGTTTGGGGGAAGGCAGCTAGGAATGGAAAAAAGGAATATGGAAGATATTTTGGGGGATACTTTGAGAAACCAGTTGAAAATAAGGAATATATTAGATATCCCACATGTATTTGCTGACTAAATGAACTAGAATATATTTCTTTTACTTCTCTAACCCTCTTCTCAAGCACTTCTCTCTAGATAATGGCTAAGCATTTAAAAGTTTTAGCATGCATTTTCTTAGGTTTAAAAAACACTCTGTGGAATTTATTCTATAAATATTTCATATACACATTTCCTATTTGTCCAGCGAAGTGCAAGATTCTACTTTAAAAGGTCTACCAGATAAAACTTGGCCAAGTGCGTTGTCTGAATTTTCCATGGTGATTAATTTTGGGTGTCAACCTGACGGAATGAAGGGGTGACTCGAGGAGCTGGTAAAGTGCTCCTAGTGGGCTGTCTGTGAGTGGTTTCTGGAATACAGTGGGTATGAGTCAGTAGGCTGGTAGGGAATGCTGACCTCAGTGTGGGCGGGCACCATTTGATCTGCTAAAGGATCACGTAGAATAAAAGGTGGAGAAAGGGATAATTATCCTTTTCATTTTCCTGGACCTGGGACAGCCCTCTCCTGCTGCCCGTGGATATCCAAACTCCAAGGTGTCTTGCTTTTGGACTCTGGGATTTATCCCAATCCCTAATCTTGAACCTCTATCTGTGGACTGAGAGAGGCATCATTTGGCTTCCCTTTTTCTGTGTGTTGGGATTGGACTGAGCATTTCTTTTAGCATTTCAGAGTCTTTATTTGGAGACAGACTAAAACTTCTTAAACTAAATAATCAAATGAGCTTATTCCCCTAATAAGTTCTTTTTCACAAATCTACCTGCCTGCTTCCTATCTATCTATCTATCTATCTATCTATCTATCTATCTATCTATCTATCTATCTATCTATCTATCCTCTTGGCTCTGTCTTTTGGAGAATGCCAACTAATACATTTTCTAAATTCATTTCTACCTTGATTTGTTTCTGCTAGAAATGTGTAATGATCCTTCACAATTATGGTTGTTTGCCTAGTGCTCATCTATGAGTTTGTTTTCTAAATTTGAGGCCAAATTATTAGGTGTATATATTTTTATCATTGCAGCTATCATGGGATATTCTTTGGTATTTAGTACTCTGCTGTGTTCCCTATCAACTATTTTTCTTCCAAAATATTTTCTTGTTTGGCACATGAGTTTTCTTTTGGTTAATATTGTCATGATATATCTTTTCTGGCTATTTATTTCCACATTTTCTGTATACTTTCATTGTAATGTTTCTTGTAAAATTAGGCACCTATAGGTGGATAATTTATGCTTAATAAGTAATTAAATACTTACATTTATTATTATTGATACTTTTGGACTTATGTTACTATCTGTTTTCTGGCTATCATCCTCTACCTATCATTTACGTTTACTTCTTTTCTCCTTTTCCTTCTTTTCTTATCCTTCTTATCCTCCCACTCTCCCCTTCTTTCTTTTTTACTTTTTGGTGGTATGGAGTTTGAACTCAGCACCTTGTCCCTGTCCAGCAGTCATTCTACCATTTGAGCCGTGCCTTAAGCCCTTTTCTGCTTTTGTTATTTTTGAAATAGGTTCTTTTTGCTGAGGCCACCTGGATTGTGATCCTTCTAGTTATGCTTTTAAGTAGCTGGGATGACAGGCATGTTCATCCACACTCAGCTTTTTATTGGTTGAGGTGGAGGTCTCACATAAAGCTCTTAATCCCAGACTCTTAAGTGGCTAGGATTATCAGTATAAGCCACTTTTCTTTCTTTCTTTCTTTCTTCCTTCATTCCTTCCTTCCTTTCTTTCTTTTTCCCTTCCTTCCTTCCTTCCTTCCTTCCTTCCTTCCTTCCTTCCTTCCTTCCTTTCTTTCTTTCTTTCTTTTCTTTCTTTCCTTTCTTCTTTCTTTCTTTCTTTCTTTCTTTCTTTCTTTCTTTCTTTCTTTCTTTCTTTCTTTCTTTCTTTCTTTCTTTCTTTTCTTTTTCCCTCCCTCCCTCCCTCCCTCCCTCCCTCCCTCCCTTCCTTCCTTCCTTCCTTCCTTCCTTCCTTCCTTCCTTCCTTCCTTCCTTCTTTCCTTCCTTCCTTCCTTCCTTCCTTCCTTCCTTTGTTGGCTGTGGGGCTTGAACTCAGGGCCTGGGTGCTGTCTCTGATGTCTTTTGCTCAAGGCTAGCACTCTACCACTTGAGCTGTAGTGCTACTTCTTGTTTTTGAGTGGTTAATTGGAGATAAGAATCTTAGAGGGACTTTTCTGCCCAGACTGGCTTCCTCAGATCCCAGCCTCCTGAGTAGCTGGGATTATAGTTATGAGCCACTGGCACCTAGCTCTTCCTTCCTTTTGATAGATTTTTCTACATCTTTCTTCTTTTTGTTCCTTTCTTGGTTTGGGAACCCACATTTTATACACATACACACACAATGTATAACCACATATACATAGCTATGTAAAATTACATATGTAAGGGTCTATATATACATACATAGGCCATTTTGTTTCTGCATATGCATAGATCCTTGTCTGTACTGAGTTTATGAATACTATTTTTCATTTGGTGGTACTGGGGATTGAACAAAGGAACTGGAATAATTGATAAGAATTTTTGATGAGGTAGTGTTGTCAAGTTATGGTGTCAGAAGAAAACATGGAACAACTCTTTGCTTTTCCTGACTGTTATGGCTGGATTAGGAAAAAAGATGATCTGTATTAGGAGTTTTCTAGTTGAATCTCCTATTGAATATTCTACCTATTATTTTGGGAAACCAAGCTTGATATGGACTTGTGGAGTTTTATTTTGCAAAGAGACCTCACAGTTCTTCTTGTGTAGAGAGTGTGCGCCACAGGCTTCTCTGGCCTTGGGCTGAGGTATCGGAGTGGTTGATGCTTGCTCCTTTACTTGTACTCCAGGATAATGATACAGAACCCAGCCGTCTTATAGGTGGAAGCTCTGGCTGGTTCCTCTTCGCAGGCATCAAAGAAACTCAGTGTGAGGGAAGCTGGATTGGAAAGGTAGGAAAACAAAGGCAAGAACAAAGAGACCCTGATCCCAGGACAGAAGCTGCTCTCATCCTGTTTTCTTGGTTTTCAGAGGCACCCTTTCTAACAGACACCCACTGTTGTACATTGTTTTCTTAGGCAAATATGTTGCTCCACTTGGGTCTGAAGTGGACCCTGGGAACCAAGGTGTGGCTCTGTGACCTTCAGAACTGCAGATGACTAGCAGTGTTATTCTAGATTCTTCCACTGCCAAGACAAACTTCCTCCCCTCAGGATTTTGCATTTTACTAGCTTGAAAGAGCTTCAAGTCTCAAGGCAATTTTTTCCCCTTCAGTGGTACTGAGGACTAAACTCAGAGCTAGGCAAGCACTCTACTACATGAGCCATGCTTCATTTAGTCTGGTTTTGCTTTTTTAATGTTTATTGGAGTTCTTATTGTTTGACATTCAGTACCATATATTTTCTTTTCCTATTTTTAAAAAAATACCATAAAGGTGATGTTATGGTTACGTAAGTCAGATAATGAGTACATTTCTTTTTGGATAATGTCACCCTTCCCTCTCTTTCCTTGTCCCCCCTCCCCCACCCGTAAGTTGTATAGTTCATTTTCAACAGTGTCTAGTGAATACCATTGCTGCATTTGTTCACCCTTTGTCCCTCCATTTCTGTGCTCCCCTTCCCTGCCCAAAGACAGATAAATAAACAAACAAGACAAAAAGAAAAGAAAGGAAAAGAAAAGCAGCAACAAAGTATAAGACCTCTCGTTTCCATTTCCTGGGGTTCATTTCGATAAATATTATTTTGTACAGTTAGATGAATGTAGGCATTGTGCCTTTATGATTCTTTTCTCCTTTGATCTCACTGTATTCAAATGCCTAGAGTTCTGTATAATTTATCATATCTCAATGTATTAAAAAAAACTATTCAGTGGGGCTGGGAAAGTGGCTCAGTGGTAGAGTGCTTGCTTTGCATGCATGAGGCCCTGGGTTCGATTCCTCAGTACCACATAAGCAGAAAGAGCCAGAAGTGGAGCTATTGCTCAAGTGGTAGAGCACTAGCCGTGAGCTGAAGAGCTGAGGGACAGCACCCAGGCCCAGAGTTCAGGCTCCACAATGGACAAAACAAACAAACAAACAAAAAACTATTCGGTGCCTTTGATGATAGGTTTACAGGTACATTGTAGTTACAACAAATGAGGGAAACTGTGTTACTTTGGGTCTGGCTTACTTTGCTTAATGTAATTTTTTCCAAGTCTTTCCATTTCCTTACTAATGGTACAATTTCATTCATTCTAATGGAGGAGTACAATTCCACTCCACTGAGGGGCACCTGCGTGGATTGCAAATTGTGGCTATGGGAAACAACGCTGCAAGGATCATAGCTGTGTTTTTTCAGACAGGGCTTCACATTTTTCTTTTTTTTTTTTTTTTTTTTGTCGGTCGTGGGGCTTGAACTCTGGGCCTGGGCGCTGTCCTTCAGCTCTTCAGCTCAAGGCAAGCGCTCTACCACTTGAGCTACAGCGCCACTTCCAGGGCCTCACATTTTTGCCTGGCCTGCTCTTCATCGGAGACCCTACTTCCTCTGCCCTTCAAGTAGCTGGGACTGCAGGTAGATTCCATCCTGCTCAGCTTGTTTTTGTGATAGGATTTTGCTAGCTCCTCCTGAACTGGTCTCAAACCATAGTTGTCTCTGCTTTTGGAATAGCTGGGGTTACAGGCATATGTTATCAAACTCAGCTTGGGGCATCTTTTCTTTTCCTTTTTCTTTTTTTTTTTTTTTTTTTTCTTAAAATGTTTGTTTTTTTTTTATTGTGAAAATACTGTACAGAGAGAGAGGTTACAATTACATGGGCAAGATAATGAGTACATTTCTTATCAAGCATTGTAGCCTCCTCCTTTGTTTCCCCTTCCCATCCCTTCGCATCCTCCCCCAACCCCCCCCACTCTTAAAATGTTTTTGTAGGATTTCATACACTTAGAGTTTCTACGAACAATAAATTGTGGGAAAGATAATATATAAGGGAAATGAAAAAATAAGGGCACAGTAAGGTTTGTCATGTAGATTCTTTTCCTTTTTCTTTTCCCTCCTTCCCTCTCTCTCTCTCTCTCTCTCTCTCTCTCCCCTTCCTTCCTTCCTTCTTTCTTTCTTTCTTTTTCTTTCTTTCTTTCTTTCTTCTTTCTTTCTTTCTTTCTTTCTTTCTTTCTTTCTTTCTTTCTTTCTTTCTTTCTTTCTTTCTTTCCCTCCCTCTCTTTCCATTTCTCTCTGTCTCTCTCTCTCACAGAAAAGAGACCTGCTTCTTCTCTTTACCATGGGCCTCCATGGGGTTCAGGTTACAGTACCCTGGGTTTTACCTAGAAGTCCACATACTGAGTGGAATGTTACTTTGCCTCCTACTCATTCCATTTCCTAACACTCTCTCAAAATAACAGTTCTGATTATAACTCACAGCTTCAGGTGTGCCTATAGATAACAATTGTGCAACTGTATAAAATATGATTATGTGTTTATATAAGAAAATCATGCTGGTGCCAGTGGCTCACACCTGTAATCTCAGCTACTCAGGAGGCTGAGATCTGAGGAGAATGGTTCAAAGCCAGCCTGAACAGAAAAGTCCAATAGATTTCCAAAAAGCTGGAAGTGGAGCCTTTACTCAAGTGGAAGAGCACTAGCCTTGAGCAAAACAAGATTATAGACAGAGTTTATGCCCTGAGTTCAAGCCCCAAGACCCTCACACATACACAAAAACAACTTAACATCTTCAAGCAAATAAAATACTTGGTGAAATAAAAGAATACTGAATTCTATTGGCCCTGCTCAAAGACTAGTAACAGCTAAATGTAATTTGCTCTGTTCTAGACCCTTATTCACCAAGTTGGAACTTCTTTCATCACAGTTTTAAAATCTTTTACCTTCCCTTGAGGTTGCCTGCATTTTAGACATCTTATTTACTGGACCATCCATTCTTAGCCAGAGTCCTATCTTAGCCTTTGCCCAACCCTGTCAGAGTTTAGCTGTAGGTAACCAGAAGCTCCTAATATATACCTGAAGGATTCATTTACTTTAAAAACAAGAAAAGCAGAATCATGCATGAAAAATTCCCAAACCACCTCCCTGATGTAAATAATTGAGGGTAAGAATGTATGATTAGCAGCTTTAATGCATTTTTTGTTTCAACCTATATGCTTAAATTAGTTTCCTCTTTTGGCCTATCTTCAAGGCTGAGACAAATAGTGACTACTCTATGTTTTTAAAAAATAGAAAGGCTTTTATTTGCCCCCATGTTCACATTGTCCTGAGGTTGTAGCCTTAAGGCAAAACAATGGATTAGAGTGATATCACCGACCCAGGTGCTGTGGTGAATTTCTCTGTCCACAGAGAAGTAGAAGGATTCTGAGTATTATGGAATCAGGGATTTATGATAGGAATTGGCCCCTAAAAAGCTGTGGGAGGTACTGGGTGAGTGAATACCAATAAAGGGACAGTTAGAAGCTGGGCACTGATGGTTCATGCTTATAATTGTAGTTTCTCAGGAAGATGGGATCTGAGGATTGTGGTTTGAAATCAGCCTGGGCAGCAAAGTCCATGAGATTCCACCTCCAACATAACAAGGAAAAAAAAGTTGGAGTGGAGGTATGACTCAAATGATAGACTGCTGGTTGTGAGCAAGCATGAGGCCTTAGCAAACAAAAAACAAACCAAACAAAAAAACCCCAAACAAACAAAAATAGAAATTGGAGGATGAGAAAAGGAATCACTGCTATTTCCCTTAAAGCATCTTCACAGGGGAAAACAAGATTTGTAGGAAAAATCTGAGAAGCTAAGCACGTGTAGCACGTGTATGTAGCCTTGGGGACAGTTGAGAACAAGACCTTGTGTGAATATGCAGGAGAAGTTGCAGCTTGTGTCCAGCTGTGGCCTCTGTGGGTTCACAGCCAAGCACCTGGTAGTGGGTGGGGCCAGCATCGTGTTGCAGTGCCATTGGTCGGGATGCACAGTGGAGGGAAAGGGCAAAGACACAGGAAGTCTGCTGGCCACCTCTGCCTCTGCTCCTCACTATTTCTCACCACATTGACTTCTGAAGAATAATGTCTGCTGCCGTATTCCCATCCACCAACATTCCTGAAGGTTCCTCTTTTGGCAAACTCTACCCTAGAAACTGCAATATAGAGAAGGTGATTCCAGGAACCTCTGGTTACCAGATTAATTATGTTGAGAATACAATGATCCCGTCTATTAACATTACAAACTCCACAGAGATAAAGTCTACTACGAACAAGGAGTATCAGGTTGGGATTTAAAGAAGAAGACAAAAATGTCAGCATACGCTGTGTGCTGGTAGTCCATTCAGAGCCAGCTATAGGCAGTAGGGGAGATTGCACTTCTGAAGATAACCATAAAAGATTATTGATCCAATCGGATATAGTGTGACTTACACTGCCCTCACTGAGAAGCGAGTCTGGTTTCCATCCTGTGAATCTGGGTTCTGATCATTTATGGTGGAAATGAGGACAGATCATCAAACAGCTCCAGCTTCTGTCATTTTCTTTCTGTGACAGGACACCTGCTTATGGAATCAAGACACCATGTGGTAAGGAAGCTCAGGCGATATGGAGAAAGAGCATAGAAGTGTTCTAGGTCCTGGCCTTTGAGTTTCCCGGTGAAGTCTGGACACTTTGAATAAAGACAGCCCAACTCTATTGTGCCCTATAAATTCCATCTCACCAGAAACAGAAATTCTGAAAGGTAAGAATGATAATTGTTTTAAATCACATTGTTTTGATGACACAATTTAAATGTGTTCCTAGATAACTAGAACAGGGGACCTTGAAAAACCTCCTTCCATTTTTCTCCTCTTAACTCTCCACCTTCCTGGTGTAGCCCTTTACCATACCTATCCCTCCATCAATGAAGAAGGAAGATTCAAAAGGATATAAGAGAGAGATGGAGAAAGAGAGATCGAGCAAGCACTTTCCTTTACCGTTTTATGGTATATAGTGGGCATGTAATAGATATTTGCTGAACGAATGATCTTGATTTGACATTCAGAGAAGATTCCTATGAATTCTCAGTGTTCTTTGTTGAAGTTGATGTGAAAGCTGGTTTTGCAGGTGGATGGCCTAGAGACTCTTCTGCATAGGAGAGATGTTTGAGAGATCTGCACTGGATGTAGTAGTACTTAGGCCTAAAGTGATTACATGTGCTCCGAGGAGTCTGTGAAGCCTTGGTGGGGATTTAATTTAATTTAGGTTAATTGCTAATACCTGAATTGAAGTTGTAAATTTTGTGGCTAGCTTGGACCCCAGTGAACAGCTCTGTAACCTTTCAGGCCTCCACATTCACCCACACTGTGTGTGTACTAAGAAAAAACAAATCACGTGTGGCAACGAGGTTGGTACTCTGCTCAGCAGGCTTTGTTACCATGGTTACCTAAGTGCATATCATTCTAAGCATCTTAGGCATCATAGGCTCTGACTGAAAATGTTTCTGCTAACTCATATTCAAGCATTGTTCTTTCCATAGGCAGAGTTAATGCAGCATGAGGTATTGTTGAAGCTGACGCTGGTCAAGGTCTTGGTGCTGGAGTTCAAAAGACCTAAGTGTGAATCATCCTATTGCTAATTACTGTGATGATGAGAAACTTCTTAGCTACTTCAGACTTTTGTTTCATTATCTTTTAAATGAGATTAGATGTCATTGTGCATTATGTCATAATGGTATTATTCTATAGCTGGCACACAGTAAGCATTTATTACATGGTAATTTTTACTAATATCATGACAGATGTATTCTTTGGCGAAGATACTTTGAATTCAATTGTGTCTTGGAAACATCAAAGCCTTCCATTATGATGCATTTAATTTTCCTATTTCCTGATTTTTTTTCCTACAAGGCAACATACTGTAAATTCATCTTTGACTCTCCTTTATGAAATATTCCCCAACACTTGCATTTCATTCTGGTCTTTTCTTTCTTGAAATTCCTATCATCCATCTTACTAAGTAATATACCATCATATTTACTTTATAGCCACTTACTTTTTCTCTGAGTGCAGTCTCGAGTCCTTGAAAGCATTAAATACCAAGAAAAAAGAAGTCTTAGACCACATAGCTACCATCTTAAATATTCTAAACACTTTCAGGAGAAGAGGTGCCAATTCTCTACCCCAAGGAAGCACAAATATTGATCTTACTTTTTGTTTGGAAACTGATTAAAAGAATATTCTTCCATTGGAATGGAGCTAAAGAATAGCTCATAAAATGTTGCTGATGGCTGTGACAAAAGAGAGAGGGGGGAAGAAGGAGAGAGAGAGAAGGAGAGAGAAAGAGAGAGAGAGAGGAGAGAAAGAGGGGGGGGAGAGAGAGAGAGAGAGAGAGAGAGAGAGAGAGAGAGAGAGAGAGAGAGAGAGAGAGAGAGAGAGAGAGAGAGAGAGAGAGAGAGAGAGAGATTCCTGAGGAAGGGAATGTCTGTATAACACATAGGGAGTACCCAATGCAAATTCAGTAGAAGAATCTGGTTTAAACAAACTAAAGGATCACATGCATTCTGCTCTGTCTCTGCCTAGCATAGCCAATGAGATGTGGCTGGAGAGGTGAGGAAAAGATCATATGCCTGGTTGTACGATCTGCCTCATTAACAGGGCTCTCCCTTTCCCAACAACTCTCAGATTTCTCAGCAGGCCAAGGGTAGGGCCTGGACTAGAATAGAAGATTGAAAGACAACAGAATGTCGTGCTTAAGCAGGACTGAGAGAATGGAAAATCTGAGCCAGAGGAGGTCCACTCTGCCAACTCAGCAGCAGTTGGAGGAAGTGCTTTCAAAACATGATGTGCGGAGACTGGCAGACCAGCACCAGGATACATGCCAAAACTTGCCAGCTCCCTATCTGAGATAGGGTGGATTGCACCTAGCTAAAACAGAGCTTTCAAAAGCTATGGTACCTCCTACTCTCTGTATCCCTGCCAGTCTTTCAGAGGGATGTGGAGACCAAAGACAGAAAACAGTTCAGGTGTAGAGTGAGGTAGTGGACTGATGTGGAGCTTACCCTTCCAGAATATATCACAAAATATCCTATTTTAAGATAACTTTCTTATCCTTAGCAGACTCTAGTTCAAACGACGAACTAGATTTTTTTTCTCCCAGTCAAAGGACCTGTTTAACCAGATGACTTCATCCTTTTTCTAGAGTACATGGGAAAAATATAGCACCAATAGGCTAATCAATGTAAGAATGATGCTTGTTTTCCATGAGGTGAGGGTATCGGTGGATGGGGGAGGTGATTTGGGTTGTTGGAGGGTTAGGTTATAATATAGTTGGAATAGATGAAATAAAATTTGGGATTAAACTTCAGAGAAAGGGAATTTTAACTTTCTGTCTAAAGTAATGAGTTAAAAAAACCCCCAAATATACTGATGTGAAAATGTTGAAATCATTGGTTTTCAGTTGTCAGAGAAAATGGAGCCATTATGATTTATTTGAAGTAGCAATCACATTAAGTTTCTTGTGCCTGGTTACAGAAATCTATTTTTTTAATGGTACTTCATTAAAGTACTTAGTTTTCATGATATTCTTATGAAAAAAGAGGGAAAGTGCCTTAAGTGCCTCTGTGTGTGTGTGTGTGTGTGTGTGTGTGTATGCACGTGTGTGTGATGTGCACAGGTATGCTTGTGTATGTGTGTAAGAGAAAGAACAGGCCTCCTCTGACCTTGGTTTTCAGAAACATACACAGGGACTCCAGACTCCCAGTGATCACATAGTGGTGGGAAATTTTGATGACTACACCTGAGTATCAAGGGTAGAGTGACTTTTGATAATACAGAGGGACTGGCTCCTTTTCTTTAATATTGGCTCCAGGTGTTTTGCTTTTCCAAAGGCAGGTCTGTGATGAGAGGACACTGAAAAGTCTTTATGAAGAGAATTTGCCTTATGTGTGGAGCAAGGGAAGAGTCAGCAACATGGAAGAAAGTCAGTCCTTTGCTGTCAGCAGAAGACTTTGATAGACTGTCAGGTTGCCAGAATCCTCCTTTTGACTTTAACTCACTTTTTAGCTGCATAGGGAGTTACCCCATTTCCTGCCCATGGCTTGGCAGAAAAACTCCTACTTCAATGGTGTGTGAGCAATTTTGAAATAATTTCCCCCCCAGAACTTCAGTAACTTGTAGGATTGTCATGAAATAGTACTGCAAGAATATTTGTGTCAGTAATCCTTTTTGAATTTGAAGTATCCACAGTGGCAAGAAATTTAGGAGTGTTGCTTTATGCAAATCCAATTAGGAAGCTGAATTAATGATACTGACAATGTTGTTAGGATTTTTGAAAACAAGAAACCATGAAGGAAAAGATACTTATTTTACTGAGTCTGGGAAAATGCTAGAATAAAGCAAAAAGTTCGGTTCTTTTTGTCAAGTCAAATTTTTAATAGAATATAACTTAAATGTTAAAAAAAGACACAATGCAGGCCCAGAAAGACAAAGGGTGCATATCTTCACATTTCTTAGACCCTAAAAACAGCCTCTTATGCAAACACACATGGGGTATCTGCTTATATACATGGTCAGGTTGGCTAAAGTACAGTATATGCAGGAATAAAACTCCATGGTGTATAATTACCATTATAACAAAATTAATAACAGAAAGCTGAAACATTGGTTGAAGGGGAAGGGCTACTGGAAGAGGGTGGATGAGTGAAAAAGAGACTAGGGGACCAATACAGTCATGATACTCAGCATCCATATGTGATAAAGGAACGGGGACATGTGACATGATGAGGTGCAGGTGGGGAGTAAGGGGGAGAGGGGAGAATGATGGGAGGGGAGTATCTGATCAGGAAGCACTGGACACAGTAATGGACATGATAAATTGTAATGCTCTTGCACAATCATTTGAAGAGTAAAAAAGATTTTTTTAAAAAAACCTAGAAAATCCATCAAGGTAGAAAAAATATACACAACATTTCTGATAACCAAGACTAGAGAAAGATATTTTAAATATGTCTAATGCCAAAATTGGAAGAAAACTTCACAGAACCAAAAAAGAAATCTTCCATGCTGGAACATACTACAAGCAAAGTTGAGAGACAAAAGCACATTATGTGAGATATAATTAAAGGTATACATAAAATCAATAAGGAGAAAGTAAACTCTTCAGAAGAAAAATGGAAAAAGAATATAAATGGTGAGTGAACATGAGCTAATGAGCAATGATGAGACAGATGGAAACATTTTGGTAAAGTAGTCATATATAGGTGGTGATGGCCATTCTGACTAGGGTGAGACAGAATCTCAGGGTTGTTTTGATTTACAATTTCTTTCTTTCTTTCTTTCTTTCTTTCTTTCTTTCTTTCTTTCTTTCTTTCTTTCTTTCTTTCTTTCTTTTTTTTTTTTTACAATTTCTTTATGACTAAGGAGGTTGAACATTTCCTCATGTATTTACTAGCCATTTGTATTTGTTTTCTTTTGGGAACTATCTGTTCAATTAATTTTCCTATATACTTATTGAATTAATTGTGTGGATTTTTTGGCACTTAGTTTCTAATGCTCTTTATGTATTCTAGACATTAGTCTTTTGATGAGTGTCTTTTTTTCTGGTCCTGGACCTTGAATTCAAGGCCTGGATGCTGTCCCTGAGCCTCTTTGTGCTCAAGGCTAGTGCTCTATCACTTGGAGGACAGCACCAGTTCTGACTCTTTCTGAGTAGTTTTTTGGAGATGAGAGTATCCACGGACTTTCCTGCCAGTGCTGGCTTTGAACCATGATCTTCAGATCTCAGCCTCCTGAGTAGCTAAGGTGTACAGGTGTGAGCCACCAGTGCCCGGCCTTTAATGAGTACATTGCAGAGGTTTCCCCGCAATTTACAGGCTGTCTCTTGATTCTGATAGTTGTTTTATTTGATGTTCAAAGGCTTTTTAATGTGACAGTCTTGTTTGTCAATTTTTGCTTTTATTTTTCAAACTACTGGAGTTCTCTTTGGGAAGTTGTTGCCTATGCCTGTTTCTTCCAGTGTTTTTCCTGTGTTTCCTGAATTTGTTTCAAAATTTCAGGTCTTACGTCAAGATCTTTGACCCATTTGGAATTAATTTTTGTACAAGGCTTTAATTTCCGTCTTCTGCAAGTGGATGTCTAATTCCCCAGTACCCTTTGTTGGGGAGGCTATCTCCTTTCTTCTCCAATGAGTTGTTGGCTCCTTTGTGAAAAATCAAGTGGCAGTAGCCCTGTGGGTCTGTTTCTGAGTCTTTTATTCCACCTATATACATTACTAGAGTGAACATTTTTTTGGTAAGCAAGAATATATTCTAAACTAATCATAAAAATAATATAGGAATTTGTAAACTAGTACCAGTTGTTCACAAGAATGTATTCACTTGGTACTACACTTTTCACAATGGTACTATGCTTTTGTATGACTGGGTTTTTTATACCAGCATCACAACGAGCTCATGAAGGACACACTGTGCTATTCCATTAAGACAGGTACAATGTCAATAGATAATGGGAATTTTTCCACTCCATTTAAAAAGTCTTGTGAGAACATCATTGTAATAAGGTCTGTTGGTGACTGGAATGATGTTATATAATAGAAACAACTATATTTTATAATGAAAATTTCCATCTGTACAGGAGCTGTAAAAACATAATGAATATGCACATACATTTTTGTTCTAATGCTAATAATTATAACTTGTCTGCCATATTTACCTAAATACACAAACACACTATCCTCATGTACATTTGGTTTTCTAGATTCATGAATTTAATTGTTCATTAAGGCCCAGATTCTCCTTGAACAAGTTAAGTGAAGAAGATGGTTCACACTCTGTAAATATAAGCCATTCTGTTTTTGGTCACACTAACCAAATTTAAGCCTGTTTGCATTAAAATATGCATATTCATGTATTATCAAACATAGTTGGCCTTGATTTTTCTTCAGATAGGAGGATATTAAAATAGGAAATATATTCACTTAAGGTAAATTGAGGATGTCTCAATCGTAGATATTACATTATAAAAGTAGTAATAACAAGGCTTTGGCAGATGATGTCTGAGACTTCAGAAGCAGAACTCTTTAATGAAAAAATATAGTTTTATTGTTATTATTAAGGTGTTGTATAAAGGGGTTACCATTTTAAAAAAAATTTTATTTATTTTTTATTGTGAAAATACTGTACAGAGGGGTTACAATCACATGGGCAAGAGGGGTTACCATTTTATAAATCAGGGAATGAGTTCCTTCCTTCCTTCTTTCCTTTCTTTCTTTCTTCCTTCCTTCCTTTCTTCCTTCCTTCCTTTCTTCCTTCCTTCTATCCTTCCTTCCTTGCTTCCTTCTTTCCTTCCTTCCTTCCTTCCTTCCTTTTCTTTTTCTCTTCTTTCTTTCTTTTTGACAATGTCACTCCTACTGAAATCCTTTAATATCAAGCAGATGTTCACACCTTGGAACAAGTTTCCTTCATGCCATCTTGGTGAACAAGCACTAAGAAAAAAACATGGTGCTTTGGGAAAATTCCAGAATGTCAGGGAAGCAGATGAAAGAGAAGCCACTGACAACTATTCTAGTATGGGTCTAAGCTCACCTTCAGAGTTCAACTCCTTTGTTCTGATTTCCCTGCTCTGACCAACCCTCCCACTTTCCTGGGAAGGGTTATAATCCTTCTTTTGTCATTCTCCTTTGCTTGGCCAAGCATCTTCATGTAGTCTCTTTTGTAATCAAATCGTTTTTTAGACTGTCTGGGATGCATGTGTGGGTGTGAGAGAGAGAAGGCCAGGGAGACAGTTGGGATGAGAGGAGGTGTTTAGCAAGTGGAAAGACAGGATTATTTGCCATCCTATCTCCTACAAAGTTTGGCCCTTTTCTCTCGATTCTCATTTTCTTTTTACTTCTTTGTTCATGCTTCTCTCCCCTCCTCTGGAAATTCTTCTTGGCTAGAGCTGGCATTCTTGTCTCACTTTCCCCCTTGGATTTGATAGCTCTGTTGCAAAATTGATTTCCTTTTTCAGAGTTGTCTATTAGGTTCTCTCACAAACAATACAGTTCTTTCAAATTCTGCCTCACCTTAAAACATCCCCGTGGAGTTGGAGTTTCACAAATCTCTCTCAGCCGTGGCTTGGACTCAATGTTTATAATTATTAGAAATTTGAGGTGGGAGCTAGGCACCAGATTAAATGCCATATTTCCTGTTTCCTCTTCTGCACCTGCCATGTTAGTTCTAGTACTAAGTTAGTTCTAGTACTAAGATTAGGGTTCAAGTTGGCAGAATGGTCAAGTTCCATGGATTGCATGTGGTCTGAGTTTATAATGGACACCCATAGCATAAAGCTTTCAGATTTCATTCAGAATTTGTTATCTCAAGTGAATAAAGGTTGATATATTTAAAAAGATGGAGAATTTACATTTTATCAAGTTAATTTGTCAACTATTTTTATTTTTTTTTACATAGATTAATAATGTATGTTAATCTCTACCTACCAAAAGAAAGCCAGAATTCATGGTCAAGCCCAGAGATTCTTATCATTCTTACTACATATTTGCTTTATGCTGAATGTCTGTTGAACTTATACATCCACAGAACCAAGATAAAGAAAGCTAAAAGGCAGTGGATTGTGGAAGAGAAAAGGAATAATAAAATTAGGGAATAGCTTTAAAATCTGTTGAAGCAGGAAATAAATCAATGCCTGCAAGGGTCCAAGCTTTAAAAATACGCTGCTGTTATTGGCTAGTATAAAGTAGTAAATGTATGCTTAAAGCAGTTTAATTGAAATAATATACAAGAATTGCTAGTGAATAACACATAATGCATCAAAGGTATAGTAAAATTATTATTATTACTAATTGTGTGTGTTTATGTGTGTGTGTGTGTGTGTGTGTGTGTGTGTGTGTGTGTGTGTGTGCGTGCCTCAGTAGTGGGATTTATACTCATGGCCTTATACTCCTCCTTGGCTTTTTCACTGAAGGTTGGTGCTCTATCACTTGAGCTACACTTCCGTCTCTGGCTTTTTCCCTCTCATTACTTGGAAATAAGAGTCTTATCTCCAAGATTCACCTACCCAGACTAGCTTCAATTCTGGACCCTTAGATCTCAGCCTCCTGATTAGTTACCGATGAGCACTTGGCTGTAAAATTATTATTATTATTATTATTATTAATATTATTATTGTCAGTCGTGGGGTTTGAACTCTGGGTGTAGGCACTGTCCCTCAACTCTTCAGCTCAAGGCTAGCACTCTACCACTTGAGCCACAGTCCTACTTCCAGATTTTGTTTATGTGGTGCTGAGGAATTGAACCCAAGGCCTCACACATGTGAGGCAAGCACTCTACCACTGAGCCACCTTCCCAGCGCTTGTAAAATTATTTTTAAATATTATAATAAAATATTTATGATCTTTAAAATAAATAGTTAAAAGATTATTTAATGGTAAAGCACAATGACAATATTGGAAAGCCTCTTCTGGTGCTTTAATTCTACAATCCTTGCCTATTATATCTAGATTTTGTGTAATTTTCATTAGTGATGGTCTCAATTCCAGATGTATATCCATCTTTTTTATTGTCAAGGTGATGGACAGAGGGGTTATAGTTACATAAGTAAGGTAGTAAGTACATTTTTTTTTGTCAAACTTGTTACTCCTTCCCTCATGCATAAATGGACTAGAACCAACAATTTGATCTGATGCCACTTTCCACAGGAATAAAATAATATATTAACTAAAATACTTTGTGTTTATTCAGGAAGAAATCCAGGCAAAAAGTGAAAAAAAATCAGTGCTGGGGAGCCCACCAGCTGTGCACTTGATACATGCTACATCTGGTCAGTGCCTCCCACACTGAGGAGAACATAATCACAGACACAGGCCAGGCTCCTTTGACTATATGCTGTACTATTGGTGTATGAACTACATACATGTAAGATACAAATAATCAATGTAAAATATAAATAATAATACAAGGTAAGGCATACTAAGTGGCACATGATGGATGAGTTTAGTACCAGGAACAGAATTTTGTTTCACAGAGATGGCAGAGGAAATGAAGGGTGTTTTGCTAAGAATGGGTGGGCTGAGGTGTCACATGGATTTGCTCCCAACAGTGAATGAATGATGGTCCTACAAATAATTAAAATGACCATTTCCAGAGCTCAATTGTATTAAAAAATAATCAAAGCAGACAACATGGATTTTGGCACAAATTATAATCCTGGTGACTTTGTCTTACATAAGCATTGTGCCATTGTGGGCTGTTATTACCAGATGATGTGTTGCAAATGACTTTAGAATTGAGAAATTGTCATCCAAGACACCATTAGAAGGCCTAATCTGAGGATAATGGGTGTAGAGGAGCACTTAGAGACAGAAGTTAATGGTCTAGGAAATGTGTTTAACAGGATCTTACGAGAGAACTATTCAGATACAAGAAGCTTTTAGAACCCCAAATAGACCAGACCAGAACAGGACATCCCACCGTCACATTATAATCCACACAGGATCAATTCAGGCCAAGGAAAAGATCCTTAAAGCTGTCAAGGAGCAAAGATCAATCACCTAAAAGGGAAACCAATTAGAATCACCTCAGATTTCTCAGCAGAGACAATCAAAGCAAGAAGAGCCTGGAATGATGTATGCCATGCCCTAAAGACAAACAACTATAAACCAAGAATACTGTACCCAGCTAAACTCTCCTTCATAACCGAAGGTCAAATAAAAACCTTCCATAGCAAAGACAAACTGAAACAATATATCTCCACAAAACCAGCCCTACAAAAGATTCTTAAAGATGTCCTACACATAGAAAACCAACAAAACCACAATAAAGGCCAAGAAATCGGACCCAAACTGAGAATCCAAGAACCATAGGAAGAACCCAGTTGCCACAGCCCCCAAGAAGGTGGATAACATGGCAGGAACTACCAAACACCTGTCAGTCCTAATTCTCAACATTAATGGACTTAACTCTCCAATTAAGTGACATAGACTGTCTAGTTAGATTAAAAAGCAAGATCCTTCTATCTGCTTCCTTCAGGAGTCACACCTTGCCCATAAAAACAAACACATTTTGAATGTGAAAGGCTGGAACAAAATCTACCAGGCAAACGGCCCCCATAAACAGGCGGGAGTTGCAATCCTAATATCAGATAAAATAGACTTCAAATTAAAATTAGTGAGAAGAGATAAAGAAGGTCGCTACATACTAATTAAGGGATTTCTCCTTCAGGAGGATATTACAATTCTAAATATCTATTCACCAAACAATGGAGCACCCAAATTTATCCAAGAAACACTACTTTCTCTCAAGTCTCACATAAGTCCAAAGACATTAATTGTTGGGGACTTCAACATACCACTATCCCCACTAGATATATCAACTCGACAAAAACTCAACAGAGAAACCGCAGATCTAAACAACTGCATAGATCAACTAGATTTAACAGACATATACCGAATATTTCACCCAGCAGCATCAGAATACAAGTTTTTCTCAGCAGCACATGGAACATTTTTCCAAAATAGACCACATTTTAGGCCACAAAGCAAACTTGTACAAATTCAGAAACATTGAAGTTATACCTTGCATCCTCAGACCACAAGGGAATAAAATTAGAACTCAACACCAAAAGCCACCAAAGAAAGTCCTGTAACACATGGAGGCTGAACAACACACTGTTGAATCACCAGTGGGTCATGGAAGAGATTAGAAAGGAAATTCAAATGTTCATGATATTCAACAAAAATGAACGCACAAATTACCAGCTCCTCTGGGACACAGCAGAGGCAGTATTCAGAAGCAAGTTTAGAGCTCTGAGTTCCTACATCAACAAATTGGAGAGATCTGAAACCAACAATTTAATGAGACATCTGAACCATCTTGAAAAAGAGCAGCAAGATAAACCTGAATCCAGTAGACTGAAATAAATAATTAAAATTAAATCAGAATTAAATGAATTAGAATAAAAAAATAGAATCACCAAAACAAAGAGTTGGTTCTTCGAAAAAATTAACAAAATTGACAGACCCTTAGCAAATCTTATCAGAAAAAGAAGAGAACACACCCAAATAAAGAAACTCAGAGATGAGAATGGAAACATCACCACAGAAACAACCAAGATTCAGAACATTATCGAATACTTCTCAAACCTTTATGCTAATAAGTTTGAGAACTTGGCAGAAATGGACCTTTTCTTAGCAAATATGGACATGCCAAAACTAAACCAAGATGAATTAAACCATCTTAATAGGCCCATATCAAGCATTGAAATAGAAACAACAATAAGAGACCTCCCATCTAAGAAAAGCCCAGGACCAGATGGATTTACAGCAGAATTCTACAAGGCCTTTAAAGCAGAGCTCACACCAATACTCCTCCAACTCTTCAATGAAATTGGAAGAGAAAGTTCACTACCGAGCTCATTCTATGAAGTCATTATAATCCTCATCCCAAAACTAGGCAGGGACTCATCAAAGAAAGAGAACTATAGACCTATTTCTTTGATAAACATTGCTGCAAAACTTCTCAACAAAATTTTGGCCATTCGACTTCAACAATTCATCCAAAAAAATCATACACCACGATCAAACAGGATTCATTTCAGGGATGCAAAGCTGGTTCAATATACACAAATCAATTATTATAATTCATCACATCAAGAAGAGCAAGGATAAGAACCACATGGTTATCTCAATAGATGCAGAAAAAGCACTTGACAAGATCCAACACCCCTTTATGATGAAGGTTCTGGAAAAATTAGGAATCCAGGGAACATTCCTCAGTACAGTAAAGGCTGTATATGACAAACCTACAGCCAGCATTATACTTAATGGTGAAAAACTAAAGCCATTTCCTCTTAACTCAGGAACGAGACAAGAATGTCCACTCTCTCCACTTCTCTTCAATCTAGTATTAGAATGCCTAGTTACAGCAATAAGACAAGATGCAAACATAAAAGGGACCCAAATAGGGAAAGATGAAGTAAAACTCTCCCTCTTTGCAGATGACATGATCTTTGTTTAAAGAATCACACAGATTCCACTCCCAAATTACTCAAGGTGATTCAAAACTTTGGCAAAGTAGCAGGTATAAAATTAACCCTCAAAAATCAATGGCTTTTCTGTATGCCAACAATGAGGAAAGCGTGGCTGAAATTAGGAAAGCAACTCCATTTGTAATAGCCCCACAAAAAATAAAATACCTAGGAATTAACTTAACCAAAGAAGTGAGGGACCTCTATGATGAAAACTTTAAAAACCTGAAAAAGGAAATCAAAACAGAACTTAGAAAGTGGAAAAACCTCCCATGCTCCTGGATTGGAAAGATCAACATCATGAAAATGGCAATGCTTCCCAAGGTTATCTACAAATTCAATGTGATACCTATGAATATTCAAACTTCATTCTTCAAGGAAATAGAAGAGGCAATCCAAAAATTCATAAGGAACAATAAAAGACCCGGAATAGCAAAAACGATCCTTAACAGAAAGAACAGTGCTGGAGGATATCAATACCAAATTTCAAACTCTACTACAAAGCCATAGTAATCAAAGCAGCTTGGTACTGGCACAAGAACAGACCTCAGGACCAATGGAATAGAATTGAAAACCCAGAAATGAACCTACAGACCTATAGCCTTCTAATCTTTGATAAGGGAGCTAAAAAATAGAATGGAAGAAAGACAGCCTCTTCAGTAAATGGTGCTGGAAAAATTGGTTAATCACTTGTAGAAAACTAAGGCTAGATCCTGCACCAGAATCAACTCCAAATGGATCAAAGACCTTGGAGTCAAAGCAGACACTCTGAAAACATTACAGGATGGAATAGGAGAAACCCTAGGTCTCCTTGGCACAGACTGAAATTTTCTTAAAAGAGACCCAGAAACACAACAAATCAAAGAATGGTTGGACAAATGGGAATGCATGAAATTTCAGAGCATCTGAATGACAAAGGACATAGTTAGAAAGATCAATAGAAAGCCCATGGATTGGGAGAAGATCTTCACTAGCCATACAATGGACAAAGGTCTCATATCTAAAATATACCTGGAACTCAAAAAAGTAAATTCCCCAACAACAAATCTTCAAAGAAACAACTGCCCAATAAATATGTGGGCTAAGAACTTAAAGAGAAACTTCTCTGAAGAGGAAAGAAGGATGGCCAATAGACACATGAAGAAATGCTCAACCTTGCTGATCTTCACCTTCAAGCAAGAGCATTCACTTCAACATCTGCTGTATGATACCTTGTGCTTTTCACTTTGAAATAAAGATTTTTTATACTAAAAAAAAAGAAATGCTCAACCTCCCTAGCCATAAAAGAAATGCAAATCAAAACAACATTGAGATAACACCTCACTCCAGTTAGAATGGCTATAATCAAGAACTCTAATAAAAACTGATACTGGAGGGGATGTGGACAGAAGGGAACCTTACTACATTGTTGGTGGGAGTGTAAACTTGCTCAACCACTTTGGAAAGCAGTATGGAGGTTCCTCAAAGACTCCACATAGAGCTCCCCTATGACCCAGCAATCCCACTCTTGGGCATTTACCCAAATGATCACAAACAAGACCATACTAAAGCTGCCAGCACAACTATGTTTATTGCAGCCTTATTTACCATAGCTAAGACATGGAACTAACCCAGATGTCCTTCAGTAGATGAATGGATCAAGAAAATTTGGTATATATACACAATGGAATTCTATGCCTCCATTAGAAAGAATGGCATTACCCCATTTGTTAGGAAATGGAAAAACTTGGAAAAAATTATATTAAGTGAAGTAAGCCAGGCCCAAAGAAACATAGGTCCCATGGTTTCCCTTATTTGCAATAACTAGTATATGTCTGAGACAAGCAGAAACGGTCGGATAAGTTGATGTTAGGTGAAATGAACCCCAAGATAAGGATTCAAATGTTTTTTCATTCTTGTGATTGTTTCTAACATAGTTATAAGATGATTTCTTTGTTGCTTTGTATGTTCCTCCCCCATGGTATAACCCCTGTTTTCACTGTATTTTATATAGGTATAATTTGTGGAGGGGAACAGAAAAAACAAATTGTTTAAATAGGGATACAGGTGGACCCGTTGCAACAATGAGATGTACAAGACATTATGTTGAAAAACAAACTTTCCCACTTTGGCCTCAGAGTGGGGGAATGAGGGGGGAAGGAGGGTGCAGTGGAGGGGAAGGGGAGGCACTGGGGGGTAGATGGGAAGGGATGGGATGGGGAAACAAAGGAGGAGGCAACAATGCTTGATAAGAAATGTACATATTGCCTATGTGATTGTAACCCCTCTGTACGGTATTTTCACAATAAAAATAATTGAGAAATTGTCTAATTACATTTGTGTATAACTACTATGTTTTCTCTAGACCTAATGGTTAATAATCATTTATCCACATTTCCCCACCCCTCCCCACAGAGTCTTTACAAAGGTCATCTCATTGATTGAATATTTCTTTGTTGGATTCTTTAGCAAAGTTGCTTATACACATCAAAATTCAGGAGAGTTTACAAAGGCAAGGCAAGAGCTCAGAATACTACGAGTGTTATCTATAAATATTCGACTCTATGGAATCTTTCTTTAATATGTCTGATTGACGTTGCCAATTTATATTGACATTAATTTCCTATTTCATCATAATTTATCCAGTTGCTATAGAATTTAAGGCTCATTGACTTTTCAATTAATTCTGCCTCCAATTGTCTTATGACAAAAACTCTTCCAATGAATTGAAGGAGGAAACAACTAACTTTACCTCATAGAAACTTTAAAGATTCTTTTGTGATTACAGACAGACATCTTTCAGCCTGATTTTATGTAGCAAAAAAATTTGCAGTAATTTGTCTAAATAGTCCCACATAATTTGATACAAGTGAGTAGTCCCTAAGAAATGAGAGTATGTTTGTAGGCAAAGATACTATAATAAACTATAGATTAATTACTAACTATGCATCTCTGATACACAAAAGACACACAGATGAGATGAATCATGGATGAATGAGATGAATAATGGAGATATCTATCTGGAGTCAATTAGGAGTCAGAAATACCCTTCTAACAGATGACTGGTAGATCATCCATTAAGAGGTATGTTAGGAAATGGATTGTGACACTTAAGGTCCTTGCCTGTATGGGGGAAAATTATTAATTTAATTCTCTTTCCGACTCATGGAAGGTTTTTGTATGTGCGAAGGAAATGGGGTGTAGAGTTTGATAAATTTGGGTCAACTCATTTCTGTGCTTCTAGAGCTATATATCCTTGAGTATATGCCTTTGAGTATATTGCCTCTTGTGTTTGGCTCCCCATCTGTAAAATGTATTCTTAGAAGGGCAATATAATTCTCTGTAAACTTTTCCCTTTTAATGTTGGCATTCAGGCTAGTAATGCTATGATTAAAAAATTCCTTGAAAAATGAAGCCTTTTATAAATACAATAGAGAGCAATATATATATATTTTTTGTAGCAGACAGAACAAGTTTACTTGGAAATGAAAGGAAAACTGTGAAAGAAAAAGTAGTGAGACTCTCTGTAGATGGGTACTCCAAAGAGGAGACTAATGGACATTTTAAAAAATAGTGAGAGGCTCCTTAAAAATAGTAAGAGACATTTCTCCTCCCCTGGGCTTTGTGCTAATTGCTTGATAGCTTGTGCATGCATGGCCTTGGCTGTTTTCATTGGTTGTGCTGGCACCCAGAGCATCATGGGAAGAAATGTTTGAGCAGGAGCTCAAAGCACTATGGGAAAAAGATTTGCCATGGCAGGAGACATGCTATCTGCCACCTGTTATGTCTGCCACTGTTTTTTCCCCTTTCTATCTAACAGTTCCCCTTTCTTTTCCCCATTCCCTTCTCTCAGATGGAAACTCCAATTGTCCTTTGGGAGCAGGGACAATAATTACTCCAGGGGGCTTCCTGCTGAGGGGGCTTCCTGCCATACCCCTGGGGTGTGGCAGTGTGGGGTACTTCAGGAAGGGTCTTTTAGGTGGATGGGATGTGGTTTGTGCTGGGGTTCAGAGGACCACTGGGACTCCAGAGATCAGTCTCTATGAGGCTCCTTTCTTATGCCCCTTTGCAGCTTGATGGACTCCAATCTAGAAGAGACAACATAACAAGCAGATTGAGAATGCAGGGATCAAATATGAGCAGAATAATCCCAGCAGTGAGAACAGCTGACCAACAGCCCTGTGGTCTTCCATGAGAGACGTTTGCTGTCTAAATTGAGAGTAATCTTAATGACATTCTGGATACGTCTAAAGATTTTCAGAAGCCTCTGCAGACAGAAAGAAAAATCGGTTAGGTGGGAAATGCCTTGTATCATCATGAGAGAGTTTGGAGAGAATTGAAAGAAATGAGAGGTGGTGTTAGAAAACAGAGGGTTGTTAGACTCATTAGTGGCAAAATTTAAATGTCAGGTTGTTCTTGGATCCTAAACTCACCACTGTAAACCTATGGGAAAGTTATCTTTGCAGGTGGCAGGTGGCCAGCTCCTGAGATATTTGAATATTCCAGGACAGGAAAAGCTACCACCCAGCCAGACCTGGAACTTGGGAGCCAGGCCTGTAGCTTGTCTGATAGGCTTACATGTTTGTTAAGAACAGTCCTGTCTGTGAGTTAAGAAAGACTTTTTTTTGATAGGGAGACTGCTTCTGTGATCCTGTTGCAAAAATCTCTAAACAATGTCTTCATCCACTAGCAGAAATTTTTTTCTCTTAGGCATTTCTTTCTTTGGGTTAGAGTATTTTCATTTTCAGATGTAAGTTTTTTGAAATGAAAAAAAAATCCTCAAGAGGGTTTAATACAAGCAATTCTTAGCCTTTTCCTTAGCTTGGTCTATGAATGCAATAGGACATCAACTTGAACCTAAGCTCTTTCCCCTTCCAGGGGTGAGGCTGGCTGGGTATGGCTGATGAGATGGTGGTAATTGGCAGAATTGTGCCTATTGGTTGATCCTCTCTGAGTGGAAAAATCACCCAAAGGCAAAGAGAGCTAGACCCCATGCTTGGCTGAACCATTAAGTGTTGGCCATTGAAAAGGAACAATGGTTTGGATCATGAAAAGTGCACCACTCATCCTTTGACAGGCAAAAGGAATAAATGTGTAAAAATAGAAAAGTGTCTTCCACTCAAAGTATAAGTTGTGGAATTTGAAAAGCACCTTTGAAGATTTCCATGTTTAGAAGTGAACTCAGGGACGGGAGATACATTGCCCTCATTGTCCACTAGAGATGACATCAAAGATGAGATGACCTGTGGATCAAGGCCTTGGGTGGGTGGAAGTATGGGAGCATGAAGCTTACCTGGGACTTCAAGCTCTCAGATTGAAGATGAAAAGCATGTGTATTTGATCAGACTTGTGATCATCTCTGTATAAGAAAAGAGAAAACAAAGCCACACACTTAAAAACCAGATTCTGTTTCCTAAGTTCTGAAAAGATGAGGCTTCAGTAAGCTGGGTGTCAATGTAAAGCAATGATTAAGGTAAAGCCAGCTGGAAGAAGGGCGCCCCACTCCTTGGTAGGTCAATTTTGGCTAAAGAGTGAATTACTTATGAAAAAAAGGAGCTAGCCAATTGAAGATGTGGGAAAAATTCTACTAGGAAAATCTGTTTAGAAAAACCCTGTAAAAATCTGCGGAGAAACTTATACCCCACTGAAAATTGAGTAGGCTCCTGTATCTCCAGAGTGGTATCTTTGCTGTAAGAATGTTCGGCTTCAGTTCCACAATGCATGCACATGCATTCCTTTTAAAAGAGATGTTCTAATTTTTAATAATGATGCCAAGGTTTTTAAAGTGGGTCTCGGTGTTCAGTAGAGCCCCTGTCTCGTCATGGGCACTGTTCTGGGCGGCAGTCGCTTGAGGGATGAGGTAAGATTCCTGGCTAAGATTGATGAAGTTAAACCAGGAATTGCCTCACCGTATTTAATAGCTCAAATGATGTGTCAGCAGAAAGACAGAATGCTTTTTCAGTCATCATGGAACTAATAGTACTAAAATAGCTGAGAAGAAAGCCTTAGAAACTGGGATGTTTTGGAAGAAGAAAATTGATGGAAAGACCACAGGGAGAAATACGGATCCAGGTGTATGCATGTGCACAGGGCTACAGTGTCTGGGAGGACAGAGCTAGGGACAGAACAGAAGAGATAGGACATTCAGAACAATCAGAGAGGGCAATCCTTTAACACCCAGCTTAGAGCCACCCCTTCCAGACACACACTCAAGTATTTCTTAGGAGATCATGTGGCAACTTTTTATAACATGTTAAAAGTAAGTGCCCTACTTAGAAGCTCAAGCACATGGGCAAACATCACTCATGGTATTGAATTGTGATCACTGTATTCGGAAGAAACCAGAGCAAGTTCAGGGGTTTTTGAAAAGTGAAGGTGTTAGCATTCTTTCTTCTTCTCTTTGAACCAATCCAGTAGATACGAATGAATGTATTTGTGTGTGTGTGTGTGTGTGTGTGTGTGTGTGTGTGTGTGTGTGTGTGTGTGTGTGCATGTATGCGCACATGCCAACTGCTGTACTGGCCCCTAGGGGTTAAAACGAGAAATAACAAATGTTTGAAGAATGGTTTAATGCACATAAGGTTGGGTGGAGTTGGGGTACAGATAGATGAGAGCATGAAGCCAAAATACTACTATTTCTCCTTCAGGAAATAATAACCTAGAGTTGGAATATTGGATGTGCAAAGAATCTAGTGAAAAGACAATAAGTAAAAGTATAGTTGTTACTTAGTGAACGTTTTGTAGAGAAACCAGTTTAAAGTCAGATGACAAGGCCTTACTATCATGCTAAGAGACTTACATGTTTAGATAAATACTATCCTTTATCACAGGAGTGAATATAAAATGATTTCCTGGGATGGGATAGTGAAAGAGGTAAAAAACAACAAACAGGTAATCTAATCATTGCTATAATAATTGAGTATTTAGTATCAAGCATTAGACTAAGTATGTTAGACATTATCCTATTTATTTATTTATTTATTTATTTATTTATTTATTTATTTATTTGTGAGTTGTGAGGCCTGAACTCTGGGCCTGGGTGCTGTCCCTCAGCTCTTCAGCTCAAGGCTAGTGCTCTACCACTTGATCCATAGCACCACTTCCAAGTTTTTCTGCTTATGTGGTGCTGAGGAATTGAACCCATGGCCTCATACATTCAAGGCAAGCACTTTACCACTGAGCCACCTTCCCAGCCCCACTATCTCATTTATTAGGTCAGAGTTTATTATACTAGTACAATGAGATATGGTAAGAAGTTGTATTAGATTTATAGCAATATGGATGGACAGGAGTCAAAACAAAATATTTGGAACCTTGGTAACATATTTGTCCACATTCAACAGTCATTGAAGTACTGCCCAGGCTCTGGGCTACAGTCAGGAGCTAGGCGTTTGTGGTATGAGTTGACCATGCATTAAGATATAGTTCAGGTGCCTTGCCCATAGATGAATTATTTGTCATTATGATGGATGAGGAATAAAGGCAATGATTAATCAAATTGCTTGTCCAATGCTAGACTGCTAGCATGTGGAGTTTGAGATAAATAGTATAGCTCCAATGTTGGTATTCATGACTCTCACACTGCCATGCTTTGGGTAAGAGCTCTTCAAATGCCTACTTATTAAAGGTTTGGTCCCCAGCCTGAGGCAATATAAGAGGATGATGGGAATCTGGAAGAGGTAGAGCTAGTGGAAAGAAGTTAGGTCACTGAGGGTTTGTTATTGAAGAGGATATTGGGGCCTTGTATCTCTTTTGTTTCCTGGTATCCATGAAGTGAACAGGCCTCTTCTGCCATGTTCTCTTACCATGATCTATTGTGAAAGCACAGGCCCCAAACCACAGGGCCAAGTGACCATGGATGAAAGCCACTGGAATCATAACCCAAAACAAACCTTTTTTCTTATGAAGTTGATTATTTTAGGTATTTTATTACAGTGATGGAAGCTAGCTAACACATTTTGGATATTATACTTGAGATGATGTAGAAGAACCTTTGGAATTAGTTTATGGAAGAAGCTTGGAAAACTTTGGCAGAACAAACTAGAGAAACTCTGCAGTACTATAAGCAGAGTTTAATGGGGCATTCTAGTGAGGGCTCAGAAGACCTGAGTGTAGATAGAAATGATGACGTGGTAAAGATTATACTTGTGAAATTTCAAATGGAAATTGCTATCAGAGTTAAGATGTGTTGTCATCCTTGCTATACCTTGGCAAAGAGTTGGATTCATTTTGTCCATGCCCTGAGACTTTGTGGGGTGGCTGAATTTGAAAGTGATTGACTAGCTTATCTGTTGCAGAGAAGTTCAAGGCCATCCAGAATTTAGGCAATGGCAAGGAAGATACAGTAGTCATGGAGAGTAGTGCTTCAAAAGAAGCCTCTGCTTGCAGTGGAGGACACTTTATATTTAAGACATCTCAAGAACTGTCAGTCTCCATCTACAAATAGGCTCAACAATATTGATATACATACATTTTAGGGATTTTTGTTTGAGAAGAGAGCCATTCTGCTCACACAAGACCACTTGGAGAATTATTTCCCTGTGAATTCCCTGTGTTCACAGTGAAGACACTCAGAAGCAGCTGGAGATGTGGTTCAAGAGGACCCTACCAGAGCTTGTACCAGTGACAGACCTTCAGATAGTCTGTGTGACATGCATTTCACAGGCATGGGGGACTCAAGCATTATAGAGTCAAGTAGTCTTCCATCAGGATTTCAAAGGAAAGCTTGGGAGAGAGAGAAGTTGGTGGCAGGGTCAGAATCTCTGTCAACAGTCCCTAATAGAGCAATATGGAGTGATGATCAAGCTGCAATAGAAACCCCGGGAAGTTAGAGATGATATAAACAAACAGCAACTGTTGAGAAAAGGTGAGTGAGCAGAGCTAGGCCTACAGGAAAGACATGTCAGCTATAGCTGGTAAGATCAGAGGGGGCAGGACATAGCCTAGGATGCTGGAGATGGACCATTAGGAGTCAATGCGTGACCTGCTGGGTTTCAGTCTAATTTTGGTCCAATCCTTCTTATGTCCCTATTTCCCCCCTTATGGTATAGTAATATTTATCCTGGGCCACTGTATGGCCATTGTATGTTGGAAGCACATAACTTTTTTCTCTCATAGAGGCTTACAGGTTAATTTGCTTTGAATCTTGGACTTTCAGTCAGTGCTGAAAATTGTTAAGACTTTGAGGACTCCTGGAGATGCACTGAATGCTTTTTGCATTGTGAGACATGAGCCTTTGGGGTTTGAGGTGGAATCTTACAGTTGGATAAGCAGTATCCAAAGGTTAATGTGTTGAAGGCTTGGTTCTCAGCTCAAGATACTATTGGAGGTGATAGGGCCTTTAGGAGGTGGGGCCTGGTGGGAGGAAGTTAGGCCATTGGAGATGTGTCTAAGAGGTGGTGTTGGGACTCTGGAACCTTCTCTTTCTCTGTTTTGTTTTCTAGCTGCTGTGAGATGAGCATTCATCATGACATATTGCTTTGCAAGAGGCCCAAAGAAATGGGCCAACTGAAACTTCCAAAACTATAACTTTTCCATTGTTTTTATCTTGAGTTTTCTGTTGTTCATTATATTATCTAATAGTGATAGAAAGTGGACTGACACACAGAGGTAGATGAAAATCTCTTGTCTTCAACTTTTTAGTTGGGAGAACATGGAAGAACATAATGAAGATTCTCTAAGTGTACAATTCCAGCATATGTAAAAATACTATGTGATATATCAAGTTTTGGTCTATTATGAATAAAACATAAACATTTGTGCATAAGTTTCTGTGTGAACATGATCATTGTTAGAACTAGAATTTGTTTTGTGAATTCCTTGGGACTTTCTATAATGATCATTTCTATAATGATCATTACTTACTTACTTTCCTCCATCTGAGCATATCTTGAATATTTTTCTCAGCTAGATAGCAATTTGTTAATTCTTCTGTGTTAGATTTCCTGTCAATCTAATTATAATAACATATACATTACCACATTTTATAAGGGCAGATTATTTAAGTTCATGTGAACACTTGTAGATGGGGATATTTCATAGTACTTCATTGCCACAACTTTTCTGTTTTACAAAAAAGAAACTAAATTAGTCACAGCATAAGTGCTTCACAAGTGGAACTCTTTCAAAGCAAAACTGGAAAAGTATATTTGCATTTGCTTTTATATGCACAAAATTTCCAGAAGAATAAACAGGACATTTATAATGATGGTTCTTTCTTTGGTGATTGTGGTGTGATTATAATACTGGCTGGTGCTTGGCTTTTTATGAGGACCTCATTTTATAACTTATAAAATTTGATGTTTAAATATAATACTTAAGCCATTTTAAAGAAAAAAAAGCAAGGAAAGAAATTGGCAGTCATAAGAACTTTTCAGTTCCCCTTCTCTGGATGTTTTCAAATAGAGGCTGGATGTCCATTAACCAGAGATATTTTAAAGCATATTCTTTTTTAAAGTGAGAGGAGAACTCAACCACCTCTTCTATTTCTGTGTTTTGTGATCACCTGAAATAGAGGTGCTTTCCTTATTTTCCTAAGATCATGCCATATTGTCCAGGCAAACCCCACAAACAATACCTTTAATTGTCTTCTTTATCTGCTTTTGTATGTCTACTAAATTACTTTCTTGTAAACTAAGAAGGTTTTGCATTAAAAGAGAGACGTAGTTAGATCCCTGCTCACAAAACTATCATTTGAAAAATTGTACTGGCAGTGTGTAAGTGCCTGACATAGCCCTTGATGGATGAGTGCAGAGTAACCTGTTGACTCACATTGACATCATCTAAAGACCAAGGCTATCTGCCAGGTCTCCTTTCATAACAGAGACAGATTGCCCAATACCATCTAATAGTTCCATGCTATGTGGCAAGGCTGAACTGTACTACTTACCTTTCTGAGCTTGACTTTTGTCCTGATTTGCAAACCCTGGTTGCATTTTAGTGCTAGGGCTATTGATCTTTTACCAGTCGCTGCTCACGTGAACCATACTCTGCACCTACATTTCATCTTTGCCTTTTCCTTTTGTTGTTGTTGTTCACAATTTTATTCTCCTTTCCTCTTGTGTCCTTGTCAGCCTTCAGGAAAGATCTCAAATTCCCAAAAAGCAGAACTTTCTAAATCATTGTTTTCATGGAGTTGCCTGTGCAATTATTGCAGTATTAAACTTTATTCTTAGTATACAATGAAGGCAATACCACATCTGGAAAAGTTTCACCAGTATCGACCTCATTCAAGGAGAGTGGGGAATAAATGACTCACCTTTCAGAAGTAAACAGATCTTTTCAGATAACATTGACACCAAACAGTATGTTTGCTACTTTCATTGTTAAATGCAGTTAAGCAATTTATGATCAAATTTCCCTCAATCTCAAAAGTACACATTCTAGACACTAACCCATTCATTCTTGCTTTATTTTATATTGAATAGAATCCAAATAGGCCAAGTGGCTTCTTTGTGAGACATCTATCTAGGGGACTTGGTATTAGAGAGCAAATGATTGGCAGAGAGAGAGAGAGAGACAGACAGAGAGAGAGAGGAGAGAGAGAGAGAGAGAGAGAGAGAGAGAGAGAGAGAGAGAGAGAGAGAGAGAGAGAGAGAGAGAGAGAGAGAGAGAGAGAGACTTGCAATTCTAACCTCTTTTAATATTGAAGGTTGGATTCTTTACCACTAAATATTCCCCCAGGGACTGACTTCATTCTTAATTGATTACTGAGTGCCACCTCACTAGGTAAAAATTCCCAAGTTCAGCTACCTCTTGGCCACATTTATTTTGATAAGAATACTTAACTGAGGTGTACACCAAATATTTACTAGATCTTGTTCCTTCAAACTCAAGCCACATTTAAAGGTTGACCAGAGTAATTGTAATTTTTTTTGCCCTGGATTTTTAATGGGCTGATACATATTACGTATTGAGAAAATAGAAGTAAAATAAAAAAGACTGAAATCATCTTTACAGTGGTCCAAATTAAATATCAGCTAGAAATTATATCTATTGGCTGACTTATTAGTATTTCTTCTAAGTGGTGCTTAAGCCAAATGGAATAGGAATGATGCTGTTTAAGCAAAATAGAATAAGAACATGGTAATACAATATTGAGGATGAATTCTAATTCCAATTGTTTCTTTTTCTGCTCAGTGACTCTAAGGAAAGATATTCTAAGAAGACTTCATGTTTGTAATTAGAAAAAATCTTGGAGCTGGGCACTGGTGGCTCATGCCTGTAATCCTAGCTATTCAGGAGGCTGTGATCTGAGGATCAAGTTTCAAAGCCAGCCCGGGCAGGAAAGTCCATGAGACTCTTATATCCAATTAACCACCAGACAACCAGAAGTGGTGCTGTGACTCAAGTGGTAGAGTGCTAGCCTTGAGCTGAAGAACTGAGGGACAGTGCCCAGGCCCAGAGTTCAAGCCCCACGACTGACTTAAAAAAAAATCTTGGCATTATATATTATTATTGTTGTTGTTGTAGTTTTGCAGTTCTAGAGCCTCAAACTTGCTAGGAAATGACCACTTGAGGGCTCTACCATGTTTCCAGTCTTCTTTATTTTTTAAAAAATTTATGATTAAATAGTTGTACAAAGAAGTTAAAATTCACAAGTCACATATGAGTACAATGCATCTTGATCATTGTCACTCATTTCATTGTTCTCTCCCATCCCTGCCCCCCACCCTCATGTTCTTAGTTTTTTTTTTTAATTCAAAGTAGAGTCTTTCACTGTCTTTGCCCTTGGTAGCCTCCAACAATGATTCTCATGAGTAGCTGGGATTAGATGCATAAACCATCAAGTCTAGTCTTATAAAAATGTTTTAAGTTGGAGTTAGAAAACACATGCCTGCATGTTGAATCTATTAGACTACATCAATGTAATAAACTGACTTTCAATGAGTACAAAGCAAAATATTTGTGTTTTTAAAATTGTCAATCTTTATTTAGATGTTTGATATTGAGGAAGCCTATTGTCAGAAAAATCCAAACAATTTAAGATATTCAATTTTTAGCGTAATATTAGATAGTTGGAAGACTAAGGACTTTAACCATTTAGTTTTGGACAGAGAGAAGAAGAAAAATTAAAAAGACCTGCTTTGCTCTCCAGTCTTCCAGACAGTTGTGAGACACCACCCAAATTTACTTTAGAGAAGAATAGTAGCTTCATTAGTAACTCTTGTTCTCTGGCTCTGTTCTCTTCTTCTTCTTTCTTCTTCTTCTTCTTCTTCTTCTGCTTCTGCTTCTGCTTCTGCTTCTGCTTCTGCTTCTTCTTCTTCTTCTTTCTTCTTCTTCTTTCTTCTTCTTCTTCTTCTTCTTCTTCTTCTTCTTCTTCTTCTTCTTCTTCTTCTTCTTCTTCTTCTTCTTCTTCTTCTTCTTCTTCTTCTTCTTCTTCTGCTTCTTCTTCTGCTTCTTCTTCTGCTTCTTCTTCTTCTTCCTTCTTCTTCTTCTTCCTCTCCTTTTTTTGTCAGTCATGGGCCTGAACTCTGGACCTGGCCACTGTCCCTCAGCTCTTCAGTTCAAGGCTAACCCTCTACTACTTGAGCCACAGTGCCACTTCCAGCTTTTTCTGGTGCTAAGGAATTGAACCCAGGGCCTCATGCATGCAAGGCAAGCACTCTACCACTGAGCTACTTTCCCAGTCCCCCCCCCCCATTTTATTCTTGAATGGAACTTTGAGGTTGTTAAAAGGCAGTGTGTTCATATGAAAGATTCAGGTGAAACATTGATGCAATGTTTAGCACAATTCCTGATAGAGATTTCCAAGGGTGTGTAAAGAATCACTCTCATAGAGCCTATTTCATGACTTGGTTTTGTTTGCTAAGCAGAATTTTGTAAATATTTAACTTCTTCAGAGTTTGGAATGCACACGTGTGACTGCTTATTCCTAATATTTGGAAAGTAGCTTGGTATCGGCAAATGGAAGGTCTGAATTGAAAAAGGACGCTCAACACAATGCATTTCTTTGTAAAGTAGTAAGAAAATGGCCTATGAAGAGAAAAAAATGCCCAGTGAATCTGAGTGACTTCTCCTTCATCAGTACCCAAGAGATGGTGTTTAAAGTAACAATAACTTCTTTCATTGCATACTTAACTCTGTGCCAGGAATTGTTTTGGTAAAGTGCCTAATGTACAAGTTCAGTGCTAACAGAAGATGCCAATTGGTGTTGAGAATGTTTACCAATCTTATGCTATAATATCATTTTGTTCAATTCCTTTTAATCATGGTAAAGCTAAGTTCTCATAAAGAAGCAAAAAGGTCAGAGATAGTTGTGAATGATTGGAATCCTAGCACTCAGGAAGCATAGGTTAGATGGTTGTGTGTTTAAGGCCAGTCTGAGCCACAAAGCAAGTCCCTATTGCAAAAGAAAAATGGAGAAGAGACACTCGTACACATGGGAATGGGAGGATATATAAAATATAGAGAGAGTGAGAGAGAGAGAGAGAGAGGGAGAGAGAGGGAGGGAGGAGAGGGGACACTAGGACAGAGACTGAAACAGATGGGCTGTAAGATTCAAAGCTTTGTGGAAAAACATGACTCACGATATGTAATATAAACATGACTCACAACCTATAGGATCAACATGACTTTATATTGTCTTCCTCAGTCCTATTTCAATACTCAATGAAAGTAATTTATTTTTGTGGCTGAGTTAGAACTTGGGTAGATTCCTGTTTTCTGTTCACACTTAGGTATTAGCATATCCTACCTTCTCTTTTAAGAGACAAGCCTACTTTCAAAGATTAACTCACAGTTGGCAAATATGACATGAAAGTACAAGCTGGGCTTTTTCAGTGCTAGACATCTTCCATTTTTCTGACTCAGGTTTTCTAGCTGGTAGACATGGTGGGTGTGGCATGGTTGGCTTCTTGTCTGTCCATGTAGTGTGTTTTCCTTCCCACCACCCTTCTCAGCTGAGTGGTTGAGCTTGTTTCTGGTGCTGATGAAGTTGTCTAGGGCAGGGAAGAAGGAGATAGAAAGGTCCCACACTGATTCTTCTGGGTTGTGTTCATCCTTAAGGTGCTGTTCCAGTGGGCATCTTTTGTGAGCCCTTTGGAGTTTCATCCTTGGAGCTGTCTCACTTTTGAGTTGGGTGGTGCTTGTCGAATCCATTTCTATGTTGCGTGACAGCTTGTAATTTCCTATGAAGCAAGTGTTTTCTGCCTTCTGGTTTTGTGATCATTCCTCCCCACCCCTGCCAGGTGCTTTTATCTTCTAGTACACAATCTGATATTTTGTCACTGCTTCTACCAAGAGATTTACCAGAAATACACAACCCTTGTCTCAACAAAACCTGGGAGAGTTGCTGGATGGCAAGAGGGTCACCTTGAGTAGAGTCTACCAGAGACCACTCTGGATAGCTTCGGGCTTCTTTACCCATGGCCTGCAAGAAGAAATGTTGTCCTGAAAATCCATATGCTATGACAGAGAAAAACAATTCTTTTCCCAAGATTTCTCTGTCCTGGGTAGATGAGAGGAAATGCAAAGCCCTGACTGACTCTCTTTCCAGATAACTCTTCTCAAATTCTTTTCCATTTCCCTCTTTTCTCCCTGTTCCATTTTGATACTTTCAAGGTAAATGAGGTGACTTAGGGTCATCTCTTTAATTTTGTGGTTGGAACAAGGTCTTCACTTTGACATCTGCCCTAGAATACACAGATGTCTTTGTAGAATCAAGACAGGACAAGACAGGAGAAATTCCCCTCTGAAACAGTCTGCATTACATGAGAAAAATAAATAAGCAAAACAAGTAATTCAAGTACTCATGTTATAATCCCAGAGCCCTGTGTGTATTTCTGATTACATAGAAAGCATGCAGCCAATGTTTACAAGAATGACAGAGGCTACCATTTATAACGATGAATGTGTCCATATTCCAATAGCATCTTCTTCTAGAGGCTTCTGCCAGCTTTCAGCATGATTTATTTTTGCCCTGCTGGTCATGTTTATTTTGTTTCTACTTGTTACCTCTCCTTTGGGTAACTGAGTGGTCCTAATGACCTTTGGTGTCCTTCCGATTTTATATTTGTTACAGAACCAGTAGTTTGATATGGACCTACACTCTTTGATGATGATTGCTTGCCTACTTCTTTTTCAAATAATTCATCAAATAATTATTAAGATCCTATCAGGGGCCAGGCACTCAGTAGGCACTGGGAATACGAAGCTTAAGAAGATAGTCTTTTCAGGAAATAAGAATGGCCAATAGACACATGAAGAAATGCTCAACTTTTCTAGCCATAAAAGAAATGCAAGGGCTGGGAGGGTGGCTCAGTGGTAGAGCACTTGCCTTGCATACCTGAGGCCCTGAGTTTGATTCCTCAGCACCACATAAGCAAAAACAAAAAAGCCGGAAGTGGCGCTGTGGCCCAAGTGGTAGAGCACTAGCCTTGAGCTGAAGAGCTGAGGGACAGCGCCCAGGCCCAGAGTTCAGGCCCCACGACTGGACCCCCCCCCCCAAAAAAAGAAATGCAAATCAAAACAACATTGAGATTCCACCTCACTCCAGTTAGAATGGCTATAATAAAAAACTCTAATAACAACAGATGCTGGAGGGGATGTGGCCAAAAGGGAACCCTACTGCATTGTTGGTGGGAGTGTAAACTTGGTCAACCACTTTGGAAAGCAGTATGGAGGTTCCTCAAAACACTCCACATAGAGCTCCCCTATGACCCAGCAACCCCATTTTGGGCATTTACTCAAACGATCACAAACATGGCCATACTAAAGCTACCTGCACAACTATGTTTATCGCAACATTTTTCACCATAGCTAAGATATGCCCTTCAGTAGTTGCATGGATCAAGAAAATGTGATATACACACACATCTATGTGATATATATATATATATATATATGTATATATATATATATATATATATATGAATTTTATGCCTTCATCAGAAAGAATGACATTGCCCCATTTATTAGGAAATGGAAAGATTTAGAAAAATTATTATAAGTGAAGTAAGCCAGACTGAAAGAAACATAGGACCCATGGTTTCCCTTCTCTGCAATAACTAGTGTTATAACTAGGACAAGCAGAAGAGGTCAAAAGCTATGTACATATGACCGTATAAGATGATGCTAATTGAAATGAACCCCAAGATAGGGACACAAGAGGTTTTATTTTTGTTGCTGTTCTTTTAAAAGTACTTATAATGTACTATGTGATTTTTTTTTGTTTCTTTTGTATGTTCTTCCCCCATGGTACAACCCCTGTTGTCATTGTTGATTCTGGTGCTCTGCATCTTGTTTATACATTATTCTAATTTGGGGAGGGGAAGGGAAATAACAAAATGCTGAAATAAGGATATAGGATGACCCATTGTAACAATGAGATGTACAAGACAGCATGTTGAAAATGAACTTTATAACTTTGTGGCAGGGGAGAGGGGAGGGAAGAGTTGGGGAGGTGGGGAGGAAAAGGATGGTAGGAGAAATATAATGGAGGGTGTAACAATGGTTGATAGGAAATGGACTCATTACCTTGCTCACGTAACTGCAACCCCTCTTTACAGAATGTTTACAATAAAAATATATATTAAAAAAGAAAACAGACTTCTCATATTAACACAAATAACTTATGGAAGTGCTTTATGAGGATTATCTCATTTGATCCTTAAAATAAGCTTAATGAAAGCAGATGTCATTAGTACCCTTTCCATTTTGCAGGTGAGAAAATTAAACATAAGAAAATGATATACATCATCCGGTTCCCATCTGAGTGTAGGATGGAGCTGGCAGTCTATGCCTAGTCAACTTGCTGGACACCTTCATCTACTGGGTTCTGCCTGATATGTGTAAGAACTTCCCTTTGTGGTTAGGGCATTTAGTAGGTGGGCAGTGGGGCCAGGTCTGGGTTGGGTAATGGGAGCCATGCTTTCACTTTTATCACAGAGATGAAATATTGTGTAATGCTAGAGAAGTTTGTTCTCATGATGGATCTAATACTCATTAGCTGTGTATGTGCTTCTGACTTTATTGAGGTTAAGAAATCAAGAAAATCTGTATGTATTTATGATGCATAATGGGATGTTTTGATATAGGTTGTCAGTGTGAAATAATTAAACCAAGCTAATTGACATACTTGTGACTCACTTATTTACCATCTTTTTTGGTGATGAGAACATTTAAGATCTGCTAGCAATTTTCAAGTAGACAACATATTATCATTCATTGCAGTTACCATGTTTCACAATATAAGGGACTCATCTTGATTAACAGAAACCTTGGACTCTTTGACCATTATCATTTCCCCTACATTCTGCGTGTGCTCTACACTTCTTACTCTTCTAACCTACAAAAATAAGGATCATAAAAGTGTTTGCTTAGGGTTGCAGAGAGAAGGAAACGCTGAACATAAAGAAGTTGGCAACACTATAGATAAAATGAGCTTAGCAGGTATTTACTGAGTATCCAAGCCAATAGCTACAGAATATATGTTCTCAGCATTCTATAAACACGCAAGTCTCCAAAATACATCACATTTTAGGCAATTGAATACGTCAACAAATCCACCAAATTGAATAGTTTCTTGCATCTTATCAGATTATAATGGAATATGATGAGAAATAATGGCATGAAGTATGACTGAAAAATACACAAATATGTGAAGATTGAACCATATTCTTTTGAATGGTCAGTGGATCATTGAAGAAATCAGAGAGAAAATTAATACATTTCTGAAATCAAATGAAAACTCAAACTTATCAGAGTCTGTGCCTACAGCAAAAGCAGTTTTTTGGGAAGTTTAGAGCTATGCATGCCTACCTTAAAAATTGTAGGATATCAAATAAACAACCTAATGATATACTCTAAATCTTAGAAAAGCAAGAACAGTCAAACCCCAAATTAGTAGAAGAAATAAGTAGTAAGGACAAGAAATGAACTTAATGAAAATGAAGAATTAGTTCTTCGAAGAGATAAATAAAATCTATAAATCCTCCAAGATGAAGAGAAAGACCCAAATTAAAAACAAAACAAAACAACAAACCCCACCCAAACAGAGATGAGGGATGGGTATAGTGGTTCATGCCTGTGATCCTATCTGGTCAGGAAATGGAAACTGGGAAGATCATTGTTCAAAGCAAGCCTGGATAAAAGGTTATTGAGATCCTATATCAGCCATAAAGCCAGATGTAATAGCATGCCTATCATTATCCTATGAGGGAGAGCGTTGGATCTTGGTCCAAGGGTGGCCCAAAGCAAGAATGTTAAACTAGAAACCGAATAACAAAAGCAAAACAGGGCTGGGGACCTATCTCAAGTAGTAGAAAGCCTACCTAGTAAGGATGAGACCATGAGTTCCAATCGCAGTACTGACAAATGTTCATAAGCAAATATTATTTTTATTTTTTTATTTTTTTAAATTGTATTTTATTTTATTTGAGAACATACTGTACAGAGGGGCTACAATTACATGGGCAGGATAATGCATACATTTCTTACCAAGCATTGCAGCCTCCTCCTTTGTTTACCCTTCACTTCCCTTCCCCGCCTCCCCCCTCCCCCCACCCAATTTTACCCCCCTCCCCCCACCCAATTATACCCCCCTCCCCCCCCACACCGACATTGTAAAGCTGGTTTTGACATGACATTTTGTACTTCTCATTGTTGCAACAGGTCCACCTGAATCCTTAAACGACTTGTTTGTCCCCATCTCCTCCACATGTTATACTGACATCAAATATAGTGAAAGCGGGGGTTACACTGTGGGGGAGGGACATACAAAGCAACAAAGAAATAATCTTATAAATGCGTTAGAAACACATGCATGAAAGAAACGAAAACATTAAAATACATATTTAAGGGTTCATTTTCCTAACATCACATTATCTGACCTTTTCCGCTTGACTCATACCTATACTAGATATTGTAAATAAGGGAAACCATGGGACCTATGCTTCTTTGGGCCTGGCTTACTTCACTTAATATAATTTTTTCCAAACCTTTCCATTTCCTAACAAATGGGGAAATGTCATTCTTTCTGATGGAGGCATAGAATTCCATTGTGTATATATACCACATTTTCTTGATCCATTCATCTACTGAGGGGCATCTGGGTTGGTTCCATATCTTAGCTATGGTAAATAATGCTGCAATAAACATAGTTGTGCTGGTACATAAGCAAATATTAAAGACAGAAAAGGTGACATTATAAGAAATACCAGTAAGTTCCATGGGCTCATTAGAAAATGCATATTCCAGTAAGTTGAAAAACCTAGAGGAAATGGAACTTTATTATTATGAAAATTTCTTCTTTCTTTTTTTCTTTTTCAAAATAAAGAAAAGGATGGACAAAAATTTTTCTTAAGGTCATCTACGAGTTTGGTTTTTATTTATGTTTATTTTTTGGTACCAGTACTGGGGCTTGAACTCAGTACATTGTGCTATCACTTGGCTTTTTTGCACAGTTATCACTTGGACCACACCTTCACTTCCAGCCTTTTGCTGGTTAATTGGGGCTAAGAGTGGCATTTGTCAATCCGGGTTGGATCTGAACCTCGAACCACAGATCTCAGGCTCTTGAGTAGCTAGGATTACACATATGAGCTGTGGGTATCTGGATTTAAGAGTTTGGTTGTTAGAAACAAAATCTTCTAGAAAAGGATTTGTTAACTTCATAGCACCCCAACACTTGTGAATGTTGTGTTGTTTTCTACTTAGTGTCTTTAAGATGGCAAGACTGCTGCTTGGCCAGGCCTTTCCATGCAGGCCTCCTGCATGCTTTCAGTGTAACACAGGAGCTCTCAGCGGTGCACCTTACCTTCCTGAAAGGCAGGAAGTTGGCAAAGGATGCAGTCCTGGTTTAATCATACATAACAGTCTCTGTTAGGGTTTGTGTGGTTTATTTGTCTTTTGTGCCAGTCCTGAGGCTTGAACTCAGGACATGGGTTCTGTCCCTGAGTTTTGGTGCTCAAGGTTAGTGCTTTACCACTTGACCCACATCTCCCATCAGGCTTTTTAGGAGGGTTAATTGGAGAGTGCCAGCCTGGGCTGGCTTTGAACTGTGATCCACAGATCTCAGCCCCCCAAATAACTAAGATTACAGGTGTGACTATCAGTGCCTGGCCTGTGTGATCTATTTGGAATTGTGCCTGCCTGTTTTCTCTGGATAAGCATTGACCCAATAGGAAATAATGTCATTAAAATGCATAGAATGCTACCCTCTGACCTCAGGAGACACAAAATATACAAAACCATCCTCACTAAGGGAAACAAAACCCAGTTAGTTACATTGGTTACCTTGATTCCAATAGAAAAATCCATAAAGGTGAATTTAAAACTGCCTCTTACTTGAAAAATTTGGCATCACTTTAGAGAGAAATCCTTCTTCTACACATAGAACAAAGCATAGTTTCTTAGATTTCTATTATTCTCCTTAACCAGTTGATTTTGAATTTTTCATAGAGAACAAATCCTCAGACATGAAAATGTCCTTTAGCCTCAAGCCAGTGGCCGCCTGTGTTCAGTTCCTCAGGAAGTCTTCGAAGCAGAATGGAGAGTTTTCTCCAACTTTCTCTTCTAGAGTAAGAAGTTCAGTGGAGTGAGAAATTTCCTTCCGTTCACCCATGTATTAGGAGATGGTAGAGAGAAAGAAAAGATGGAGAGATTGAGGGAAAGATGGAGATAGAGTCAGGAGACAGATTGAGAGAGAAAGAAGGAGGAGGATGAAGAAGAGGAGGAGGAGGAGGAGGAGGAGGAGAAAGAGAAGAAGAAGAAGAAGAAGAAGAAGAAGAAGAAGAAGAAGAAGAAGAAGAAGAAGAAGAAGAAGAAGAAGAAGAAGAAGAAGAAGAAGAAGAAGAAGAAGAGAAGAAAGAAGAAGAAGAAAGAGGAGGAGGAGGGAGAGAGAGAGAGGAAAGGGGAGAGGAGAAGGGATTGGGGAGGTGGAGAGAGCATCCCCTTTAGAATAAAGTGGACTTTGAGCATAAAGCATGAACCACTCAACTACTTGTCTCTGCAGCATGACTTTGCGGGAAGTAGCTCAGCTGAGCTCCAGTTCTCGTCTTTTTCATGGCAGAGTATTAAGTTAGGATGATTCAAGATAAATTGGGTAAAACAACAAAAACCACCAACCTCAAATTGGTCAATGGAATCTTGTATATATTCTGTATGAGAAGCAAATTATGCAGATGTTAGTTTTTTCCCTGACTCATGGAGTGAATGAGTTCCAAGGTAATTAGGTAATTTTTTCTTTCCCCTTGGTTTTGGTGGCTTGGCATTGTAAGTCGCGTAAATTGCAGAAGGCTTGCAGAGCACAGAGCGCTACAGTCATTAAGTAATGAACACTCCCCGGTGTCTGCAAAGCCATTAAGAATGACATCATGAATTTCCAAACTCAAAGACATGGACCTGTCCTTTAGAAGTTACAGAACAGTTAGACTCGGAGTCAGGATTCAAGGCTATTGTTTCTCTTTGAGAAGATGTTCTCAGTTTCTTTTAGTCATTTTATTAGGAAATATTTATGTAAACATAAAAGATATAATTAGTCACAAATAAAATAAAATTAAATTAAAAAAAGATATAATTAGTACAAATAACGGGTTCCATAAGCCAAAAGACTTGGCAGCGACGAAGATAGTTCCTAATCTAATAGGGAATGGAGAAACAAAAATAAAATCGACGAGAATTTGCTTTAGAATAAATTTATTCACTGATCTAAAGAGCTCATTTCAGATCAGATTTGGGTTTGGGTTAACTTTGGCATCAACCAAAGCCAAACCAAAGTAGAACAAAACATTTAGTCATTTTTAAATAATGTGTATGCTTCTTGGGACAGCAATATTATTTTCAATACTGAACTTCACAGGTCTTACAGGAAATAAGGAATATGATAAAGAATTTATATTGATGGGGAAAAGCAGGCTGTACTGAAACTTAGGAGGGAGAACAAATATTGATAACGGTAGCAAGTAAGAATGTGTGACGTGTTGATCCATACCCACTTTCCTTCCTCACTAAAGACATGCTTAGTTATATGACTTGCCTGGGGTCACGTGACTTGCTTTGCCCAATGAAAGGTAACAGAAGTGCTGTGGTGTCTTATCTGGGTAGATTAGACAGAGAGCCTGGTCCTGTCTTGCCACACTGTTTCTCTGCTGTGATGCTGTCTTTCAGGTAAGTCTCCAGATGAGAAGAGATAACACCATGATATGAGTCATGAGCAGTGAATCTTTTTTTTGCTCTTATAAACTAATGCAATTTTGTTTGTTACTCTAGCCTTGTCTCTTCTGATTGCTGCTAAAGCTAGACTGGCAAGATATCAGTCTGTAAATGTAATGTTGATGAGGCTGGTGAGTGACACTTGTGGAGAATTCTTCCCTTTGCAGAAAACCAGCTGATTGGAGTTTAATAGGAGAGGGAGCGATTATACCCTAATGGTACTTTAATAGGCATGATAGTGTACTTACAGCAAACGTTAGCTTGTGTGTGTGTGTGTGTGTGTGTGTGTGTGTGTATTTACATTTATCTATTTCAGTTAGCAGATAGGAGAATTTATATGTTATTTGAAAGGGAGAAGTAAAAAAGTGAGCCTCTTACTTTGGTAGTTTAATTGATGTTCACATATGAAATTACTCACATTTCCACAACTAATTGATGGCAAACCTAAGGTGATCACAATGAAGATCACCTTAATTTTCCTCCTTTAGAAATTAAGTAATTTCAAGGATGGAAAAGCCCAACCCAATTTGCTTGCTTGTCTTCATACATCATTCTTCCCTAATTCTTCTAGCTCTATACCTTACAATGTCCATTTCTCCTGGTGCATCATATTGCTGTTTTTTTCCCTTCAGAGTGACTTGCTAGGCAAGTGCTCTGCCATTTGTTTTTGAGGTAAGATCTTGTTAATGTTGCCTTGAATGGCCTTGAACTCATAACCCTCCTCTTTCTGTCTCCAGAGTTGCTTGTATTACAGACATACACTATTACACTCAGACAACCAGCACATCTTTAATGTAGCTTATTTGTGAAAGAGGAAGATCTTTCCAAGTGGAATGATAGTGATCAACATCTACCATTATTGAAGTATTTACTGTTATCAGATGTTCTTAGAAGGGTTTCCTATTGGCCACCACAATTAAATCCTCACAACCCTATGAAATACATGCTATTATCATGTGCCTGCTTATCAGTATAGGAAACAGCAGCACAGAGAGATTAAGCAACTCACTTTAAGTCTTACAGTCAGTGAATGGCAGAACCTGGATTTATGAATCTGAAAAAAAGTCAGAATTGGAAGCCATGAAACAGTATTTAGGCTTAGGTTTGCCATCAATTAGTTGTGGAAATGTGAGTAATTTCATATGTGAGCATCAATTAAAAACAGCTTGTATTTATTGATGAGACAGCTAAGTTACAGTTGAATTACAATCCTATAGAATCCTACTGAAGAGTACCAGTGAAGATCATAATAGAAGTAGAAAAATATCAGTTGAAATCCAGAAGAGAAAAAAATCTCAAAATACTAAGAAATAGAAATACTTAGAGGTAGCCTTCTAAAATTTTCTATATACATATATAAATATATGATAATAATAATATACAGGAAATGATAAAAATAGTCAAATTTCTGCATGCAAAAGCCAAACACAAAGAAAAGCACTGTAATTCCTATTACAAAAGTAAGCCTTAAAAATACAGCAAAACTTGCCAGTGTGTCCAAATGGAGTGCAGTTAGCTGTTGGCATGTTTTCAAGACAATATTATGTGTTCACTATTTAGCCAAGCTTGATGAATGATACTTTACATGAACTAGAAGATGTATAGAGTACAATGAAAAATTTAGGTTTAGTTGAAATGATTTCAATGTTGATGTTGCAGTAGCTGAATCCATAAAATCAATTTTAAAAATAATGAGACAGCTGGGCACTGATGGCTTACAATGAAGAATTCAAAATGGAATTTTACCTTTGAGAACAAAGATATAAGACTATTTGATATGAGGAATAATATTAAGCAGTACCAATATAAATCATATTCTTCAATTAGTTCTTAACAAATATAAATATCATGTTGCATGGCTAGGAAACAGCTGACATGAGTTGTATGTTCATGTTGGCAAAAACATAGGCTTTTCCCTTCATTGAAAAAAAACCTTCAGCTTTAGTTTTAGTGAATTATTTAAAGGATGGTTGAGACTAGTTCTGTGGAAAGTGGCCACAGAAGTAGTCCAGAAGTACATATATGGGCTGCATGATACTCATGAACCACCAAAAATCTGTTACAGATCTGGCTTCCATTTTGCTAGTAGTCAATATCATTTCCTGCGGCAGTTAAAAAATTACATCCAATACTTTCAGGACATATTCAAAGTTGTAAAAGATTTTTTTTTTCCTTGTCAGTCATGGGCCTGGGTGCTGTCCCTCAGCTCTTCAGCTTGAGGCTAATGCACTACCACTTGAGCCACAGCACCACTTCTGGCTCTTTCTGCTTATGTGGTACTGAGGAATTGAACCCAGGGCCTCATGCATTGGAGGCAAGCACTCTACCACTGAGCCACCCTCCCAGCCCCTGATTTTTTTTTTAAATTACATTTTCAATCTATGTTCAAAGTGTTAAACTCTTCATTGAACATATACAATTCTTACCCACCAGCAGCCCACTCATTCACAAGACAGAAAAGGCAACCACCATGCCTGGAAGTTAATTAGAGTTTAATTTTTATTAGAAGATACTAATCATATAAGGGTATTTCACTGTATTTCCAAAGTCTATTTGTGCAATAGAATTTGATCAAATTCACCCTTCCACACTGGAACGTTTATCACACCAGGAGCCATTGTGTGTGTGTGTGTGTGTGTGTGTGTGTGTGTGTGTTGGGGCTTGAACTCAGGGACTGGGCACTATCTCTGAGCCTTTGTGCTCAAGGCTAGCACTCTGCTACTTTGAACCACACCTTGACTTCTGTTTTTTTTTGGGGGGGGGTGGGTAGTTGATTGAAATAAAACTTTCACATACTCACCTGCTCAGGCTGACTTTGAAGCACAATCTTCAGATCTCAGTCTCCTGAGTAGCTAGAATTACAGCAGCACCCAGCAGCACAAATGTTTAATTTTACATTGTAGAAGAGCAAATGAACAAGCTTGGGATTTATCTCATAGTTGTGACTTCAATTACAGCTGCTTTTGCTGCCTTTGTTTTGTCAGTAAAATACCAAAGGGATTTGGCTGTTGTGCATCTGGGGTGGAAAAGTCCCAGAGAAAAGCAACACTGGGCTTTTTAATCTCATGACTTTTAGGCAGGAGGAGGATTATGAACCAGCTGGTGAGAATAAAATATTCATTAGAGGGTTTCTCTCTGGAGTAGCTCCAGTTCTGCCCCAAAGATATTTAAACTGTGCAAATTATATTGCAGGGGCAGGAGTAGCTTGAATCCCGGGTAAATTATTTCTGAGATCATCATCCTAATGGAAATTACCTATTGGACTTAAGTCTGCCTTATGAAATTTACAGCATAAATGGAGGTAGCTAAGCTAACATTTTACAAGATTACATTTTTTCCCCCCTTGAGAACATTTAATTTTCAATTTCAGTTTTTTTTTTTTTGATGCAGATACTAGGGCTTGAACTCAGGATCTTGTTGCTGTACTTTAGTTCTTTTATTTAAGGATCTACTCACTTGAGCCACGGCTCTACTTCCAGAGTTTTGCTGCTCAACTGGAAATGTTCTAAATAGATCTAAAGATGTCAGCCTCTTGAAAGTACCTTCTGCATACTCCTGCCTTTAAGTAGATTAGCAAACTAATCTTCCAGGCAACCATAGCTTGCTTGCACTGGTAAGATGCCTTGGGCTCTCCCTTAAGCTTCAAAATTAATCCTGTTGATTAGCTGGGAAGAATGTATTATACTTATTTCTAGTAAATTAGCCACAAACTAGACGGTTGCAGACCTAAAATTTTTAATACTAGTTCCTCTCCAATGAGCTCATGATCCTGAAATTCCAACACACTTGAAAGCCACTTGGGAAACTGGTTGAAAAAAAAGGCGTGTATCTGGGTCTGACATGCAGAAGTGCTAGTTTACGCGCATGGTACTTAAACCATTCCGTGAGTCCAAATAAGAAGATGTCCTCGATCCCTAACTTTCTGGTCAACATGCCAAAGATAATTCTAGAAAATTTAGGGAAGCTAAAGAGCTTTGATCCTTGTGTGTGGAAAGAGAAGAATTTAGGCAAGAGCATAAAGAAAATATGATAGAAAAGTTGAGAAGAAAAGAAGTATGGCAGAGAAAGAGAAAATGGCAGACATGCCATTTTGTTTTTGTTTTGGGTCCAGTCCCCACGACTGAACTCTGGGCCTGGGCGCTGTCCCTCAGCTCTTCAGCTCAAGGCTAGCACTCTACCACTTGAGCCACAGCGCCACTTCTGGCTTTTTTTCTTTTTGCTTATGTGGTGCTGGGGAATTGAACCCAGGGCCTCAGGCATGCAAGGCAAGCGTTCTACCACTGAGCCACCTTCCCAGCCCCAGACATGCCATTTTGTAGATGGAGGTGAAGCCCACTATCAACCTGGTGAACCTGTCTTCATCTTTCTGTCTCACTACAGGGCTGGGCCTTGGGTTACAGAGTGAGAATTGGGTGGCTTTCTGATTGGTGGGTCACCTTCCTGTTTCCTCTAAGGTTGGAACACATAAGGTTGCTTTATTTATTGTCCCATCCTTATACCCTCTTTGTCCTTCTTATTTCCTAATTCTTTAGTCGCTCCCTACTTCCTCTTCTGTGTTAGGTGGGGTTTGATTTGTCAGTTTCTCAGGCTATCTGCTAGCGGCAGGACCATTGTTCCACATTTTCAACAGGATAAGTCTGCATTCCATGATTATAAGGTATTAGCACAGGGACAACATAGGAACTTCTCTGACAGCCAAAGCTATTGGAACTGCATGTTGATGGCTCATGTCTGCAAACCTAGCTACTCAGGCGGCTGAGATCTGAAGGATCTCAGTTCAAAGCCAGTCTGGAGAAGGAAAATTCCTGAAACCCTCTCCTCCAATCACCACTAAGAAGCCAGAAATGTAACTGTGGGTCAAATGATAGAGTGCTAGCCTTGATCCTTATGTTCAAGCTCCAGTATTGACATGCACTCATACATGCACATGTGCACACACAAACACGCAAACACAGAACTATTGAATTTATTCCCTAAATATTTTGTTCATTGAAGGGTTAATGTTAGTCCTTGTAGCATAGAAGTAAATACAGCTGGCTTCCCAAAAAAAGGAAATGTATTTTTTTGTCTTTTCTTTTCTTTCTTTCTTTTTCCTTTTTTTTTTTTGGTACTGGGGATCGAACCCAGGATGTTGACTTGCTAGGCAAGCACTAAGATGATTTCTTTGTTGCTTTGTATGTCTCTCCCCCACGGTATAACCCCTGTTTTCACTGTATTTGATGTTGGTATAATTTGTAGAGGGGAAAGGAAAAAACAAATTGTTTAAATAGGGATACAGGTGGACCCATTGCAACAATGAGATGTACAAGATGTTATGTCGAAAAACAAACTTTACAACTTTGGCCGGGGGTGGAGGGGAAGGGGGAATGTGGAAGGGATGGGAAGGGGAAACAAAGGAGGAGGCAACAATGCTTGATAAGAAATGTACTCATTATCTTGCCCATGTAATTGTAACCCTTCTGTATGGTATTTTCACAATAAAAAAAAAAGGTGTTTTCTTTATTCCACTTGATGCCATGGTTAGAAGAATTATGTATTTAGCTCTTTTTGAAGCTTTAAATTGAAGCTAAGCTTCTACTGTCGGGAACTCCAAGAATGGTTTAAATTTTGATACTCATGGAGAATTAGGAAAGAATGCAAAACTAATGAAAGCAAATCAAAGCGCTGACCCTTAAAACCTCCTTTCTGGAAACTCCACTGATAACCCTCTGCAGCCATGGATTGAAATGCCAGGGCCCCACCCAATTCCTGTTCTTTGTTTGGTCTCATTGACTCCTCTCAACCTTTGGAGTGATTATCCAGAAACAACCAAATCCTAGCTTCCCAGAAGTATCTGAGCAAGCCATCTCAGGAGAAGAAAATGTCTTCTGGAATGTGGCAACCTTGAGCTTTTCTTTCTATTAGGTGCAATCCACCTTTTGCAATGAGTTTATACTCTCTTCTCTCCCTCTCCCCTCCCTTTCCCTCTCTCTTCCTCCCCCCCCCCCCCACACTCCTCATTTTTGTGCTGGTCTTGGGGCTTGAACTCAAGCCTGGGCATTGTCCTTCAGCTTTTGTGTTCAAGGCTAGCACTCTTACACTTGAATCACAGCTCCACTTCTAGCTTTTTGGTGGTTAATTGGAGATAATAGTCTCACAGGTTTTCCTTCCTGGACTGGCTTTGAACTGCAATCCTCAGATCTCAGCCTCCTGAGCAGCCAGGATTACAGGTGTGAGCCACTAGTGCCTGGTTATCTCTTTTTAATCTCAGGTTTTTCTAGGGCTAATAGGAATTTCTTTTCTTTCCTTTCTTTTATTTTTTTAAGTGAGAGTGTTTGTGACACATACTGAATCTGAATAAAGTGTGATTTTCTGTGAAGGTCCCATGAACTGTAATTGTACCAGAGCAATAAAACAAGTGAATGAACGAGGTTGTATTTATTTTCTATAAATGATATATTAGAGGATTTTTCTTAGGAATGTTCTGAATTACATGATTCAGTTTACTTTTCTCATTAGGAGAATGAAGGGCTGATGTAGTGGAGAGAAATGGAGTAGTTACTTTTATCCTTTCCTATCTTTTTATCTTTTGCACATGGAAAGCACTGGAAAACCTGACACACACCTTTTATCAGCCCAACATGGTTGGTCTCCACTTAGAGAAATTATTTTATCAGAGATGATAATATGATTTCCATATATTACAAATTTATCCTTTCATTTTGATAATGGCATTTACTACCTGCTCCAGGAATTGTTACTATGAGGAAGGATGGGGCTGGGTAGGTGGCTTGCCTAGCATACGTGAAGCCCTGGGTTCGATTCCTCAGTACCACAAAAACAGAAAAAGCCAGAGGGGTGCTATGGCTCAAGTGGTAGAGCACTAGCCTTGAGCAAAAGAAACTCAGAGACTGTGGCCAGATCTTGAGTTCAAGCCCCAGGACTGGTAAAAAAAAAAAAAAAAAGATGGCATGGAAGATCTGAATAATGTGTTCTCTGTGTTACAAATTGAGAATTAGGTAAAATAGTTTCTAATATTCTGGGTGCCAATGATTCACATCTATAATATTAGCTACTCAGGGGGCTGAGATCTGAGGATTGAGGTTTGAGGCCAGCCAGGGCAGATAAGTCAGAGACACTTTACTCTCCAATTAAACAACAGAAAGACCAAAGGGGAGGTATGGCTCCAGGGGTAGAGGGCTAACTGTGGGCAACAAAGTCAAGTGAGAGCTCAAGGTAATGAGTTCAAACCCCAGTAGACACACAAAGTAGTATGTCACAGAATTCAGTGACTTGGCAAACACTCCGGTGGGGATGTAAAACTGTCTTTTTCTTTCTTTTTGTCAGTTATGGGGCTTGAACTCAGGGCCTGGGAGCATCCCTGAGCTTTTGATTCAAGGCTAGTGTTGTATCACTTTGAGCCACAGTACCACCCAATCCTCCCCCTCCCCCCACCAAAGTTGTGAAGTTCATTTTTCGACATAGTGACTTGTACATCTCATTGTTGCAATGGGTCCACCTATATCCCTAGTTAAATGATTTGTTTTTGCCATTTCCCTCCACAAATTATACCAACATCAAATACAGTGAAAGCAGGGGTTATACCGTGGGGGAGGGACATACAAAGCAACATAGAAATCATCTTATAAATATGTCAGAAACAAGTGCATGAAAGAAAAAAAAAACACTTGAATACTTATCTTGGGGTTCATTCCCCTAACATCAACTTATCTGATCTTTTCTGCTTGTCTCAGACATATACTTGTTATTGCAAATAAGGGAAACCATGGGACCTATGTTTCTTTGGGCCTGGCTTACTTCCCTTAATTTAATTTTTTCCACGCCTTTCCATTTCCTAACAAATGGGGCAATGTCATTCTTTCTGATGGAGGTGTAGAATTCCATTGTGTATATATACACCACATTTTCTTGATTCATTCATCTAGTGAGGGGCATCTGATGGAGGCATAGAATTCCATTGTATATATATATGCCATATTTTCTTGATCCATTCATCTACTGAGGGGCATCTGGGTTGGTTCCATATCTTAGCTATGGTAAATAATGCTGCAATAAACATAGTTGTGGTGGTAGCTTTAGTATGGTCTTGTTTGTGATCATTTGGGTAAATGTCCAAAAGTGGGATTGCTGGGTCATAGGGGAGCTCTATGTGGAGTCTTTTGAGGAACCTCCATACTACATTCCAAAGTAGTTGAACAAGTTTACACTCCCACCAACAATACTATAAAATATTTTTATGTTTTATGTTTATTTATTTTATTGTCAGTCGTGGGGCCTGAACTCTGGGCCTGAGCGCTGTCCCTGAGCTCTTCAGCTCAAGGCTAGAGCTCTACCACTTGAACCACAGCATCACTTCTGGCTTTTTCTGCTTATGTGGTGCTGAGGAATCTAACCCAGGGCCTCATGCATGCAAGGCATGCACTCTACCACTGAGCCACCTTCCCAGCCCTGTGTTTTATTTTTTATTTTTTATTTATTTATTTATTTTTTGGTAGGTCATGGGGCTTGAACTCTGGGCCTGGGCACTGTCCCTCAGCTCTTCAGCTCAAGACGAGCACTCTACCACTTGAGCTACAGTGCCACGTCCGGTTTTCTGGTGGTTTATTGGAGATAAGAGTCTCATGGACTTTTCTGCCCGGGCTGGCTTTGAACCGAGATCCTCAGATCTCAGCCTCCTAAGTAGCTAGGATTACAGGCGTGAGCCACCGGTGCCCAACCCTATGTTTTATTTTTAATAAATTAAATTTTTAAAAATTATTGCTGTTCTTAAGTAGTTGTACAAAAGGGGTTATGATTTCATAAGTCAGGTGATGATGACATTGCTCCTTGGTCCATGTTACCTCTTCCTTTGTTCTCCTCCATTCCCTCTCCCCATCCCTATCCTCAAGGTACATAGCTCATATTTTGCATAAGGTATACTTTTAAAATAATGTCTGCCAGGTGCTGGTAGCTCAGAGCTGTAATTCTGGTTACTCAGGAGGCTGAGATCTGAGGATCACAGTTCAAAGCCAGCCCCGGCAAGGAAAGTCCATGAGACTCTTTGTCTCTAGTAAACCACTCAGAAAACTGGAAGTGGTGTTATGGCTCAAGTGGTAAAGTGCTAGCTTTGAGCTGAAGAGCTGAGGGACAGTGCCAAGGCCCAGAGTTCAAGCCCCACGACTGACAAAAACAAAAACAAACAAAATAATGTCCATCTCTATTAACTGTGCTTTGTAAAGGGCTCTAAAACTTTTTTTTTGTATTTTATTAAGTCATAATCAGTTTCTCCTGTAAGAATGATTAACATGTCTCTGATACCTATATATGTCTTTGCAATATTTCTTTCTTTCTGAATTCACAAGAGAGTCAGCTATTTTTACTTTAGTCTTTAAAAACAATAATAAGCACTTCCTCCTACAGGTGTAGACTAAGTCATTGCTTACAGTGGATTTCATGTTGCCCAATTTGATTTTCTTGACTGGCAACAGAGTTGAAGACTTTTGTCTGGGAAACATTGCTTTGTACACAGTGTCTGATACCTCTTTCTCTCACACAGTGCTGGGATCTAGGAAATGATTTTTGAGTTTACATTCTTCTGAGGAGTTATTTTTGGCCTGAAGTTCAACCCCTCTCCTGCTTCCCATCTCCAAGTGAAATCCTTGCCTTGTTTCTTTCCTGTCCACATGTTGGCTGACTTTGTTACAGCGACAAAACATGTTCTGTGTCTCTCTTTTCCTCCTACTTAAGGTAGAATCACATGGACTAGAATCAGTGGTTTGGTAGGTAACAATTGACCAAAATCTCCAGACAATGATAACCATTGGCAAAGATTTTCTTGTTCCCATTCTTGCAAATGCGATCATGTCTTAGTTTCCATAGGAGTGGGGCCATCAGCCTTTTGGAAGTCAATGTTTTAAGCACCCTGTTCCTTCCTTGCTGTTTGAGTCTCACCTATATGGTCTTAGGGATGTTCTCCTATTTTTTTTCTCTTAACTAATTAATTCAAGTCTCCCAGAATCATTTCCCCAGGGAAAAATGGGTCAGGTTCACTTTGGTTGTATGTAGAATGGACACCACCCTTTCCACAGTGGTTGATTTGCTAAGACTTTCTCTTTGGTCAGGAAATTTCATCACTCAGTTAATTTTCATTTCAATCTCTTCATGACCCTTCACCTTCAAGGTAGGTGTGGGGGGAAATATACTAAGATCAAGGATTTCATGTAGACACCATGCAAATTTTAGCCCTTTTTCATGGGAATGTAAAAGTGTGCTAAGGCTGACAGTTACTTCAGAGGAAATAATGCTGAGAGTTTTTCAAGAGACCAGATGGTGGCAGAATGTGTGAGAAGATGACAAGCAGTAGAAGCAGGACACAAACATACTGCAAATAACTACAGACCACTAATGAATGATGACAAGAAAAGAGAGAAACTGGCTCAGGCTACACAATTTAGTCCCAGAAATAACCGAGTTTGATCCTACTGGCAGTGTGAACTTGGGCAATCCTTCTCTAAATCTGTTATCAAGAGGGAATAATCTAGTTCTTATAGATTATTGAGGGAGATAATATATGCAGAAGACTTAGCTCATGACTATAAAGCAATTACTAAGCCAAGACGAGCAAGAATGAGACAGGTGCAGAGAGAGAGAGATGCAGAGAGAGAAATATGTAGAGAGAGAGATGTCAAGAATCAGACAGAGGGAGAGGGAAGGAAGGAAGGGGAGAAGGAAGGAAGGAAGGAGAGAGGGAGAGAGGGATGGCCATGCTGCCCACTGCCCTGAGTGCTCTCTGGGCAGGCCATGCTGTCCACCGCCAGCCATTCCTACCCCATGGAGGTATCAAGAAAGCATAGATCCTCCTGGAAGGAACAGGGTCCTTCTACCAGAAGTGTAGCTTATGCTTCTGAGATGGGGCTGAATAAAATTTAGATCAATTTAAAGTTTTATTCTTTCTTTATGCTATCAGTTATTTTTTTGTCCTATAACATAATGATGTTATGAAACAAAAATATCTAAGATTTTGGTATCAAAGCCTAGTTATAGATGTGTGCGTATGTGTATGCATATATCTATATATATATATGCAAACACACGCATACACACATATATATGGGGAGGGGAGAGAGACAGAGAGAGATAGAGAGAGAGACAGAGAGAGAGAGGAGAGAGAGAGGAGAGAGAGACAAAGACAGAGAGAGAGGGAGAGAGAGAGGGAGAGAGAGAGAGAGAGAGAGAGAGAGAGAGAGAGAGAGAGAGAGAGAGAGAGAGAGAGAGAGAGAGAGAGAGAGAGAGAGAGAGAGGGGAGAGAGGGCTCAGGCCTATAATGCTAAATATTTAGGAGTCTGAGACCTGAAAAATCATGGTTCAAAGTTAGTTCAGGGAGGAAAAAGTCTGTGAGACTCTTATCTCCAATTAACCACTAAAAAGCCAGAAGTGGAGCTGTAGCTCATGTGGTAGAGTAATAGCCTTGAGCATAAAAGCTAAGGGACAGTACTTAGGCTTGGAGTTCAATCTCCACTCAAAAATGTGGCTGCCTATCATTTGACCATTCAAAGATAATTTCTGGCTCTCAGCAGGACTCTTTAATCAATTTGCTATGGTCTCTACCCTTTCTTTTAGATTCCCAATAATAAAACAAAAGAAAAATAATAAAACCCACCATCTTTATCACTATCTTATTTATTTATTTTTGTTGGTCATGGGGCCCAAACTCTGGGCCTGGGTGCTGTCCCTCAGCTTTTCAGCTCAAGGCTAGCTCTCTACCACTTGAGCCACGGCGCCACTTCTGGCTTTATTCTGCATATGTGGTGCTGAGGAATCGAACCCAGGGCCTCCTGCATGCAAGGCAAGCACTCTACCACTGAGCTATCTTCCCAGCCCCTATCACTATCTTTTTATGTTGCTTTTCTTATATCTTGGGGTAAGCACACAACCCTTAGAGCCAGTGTATCTAAGGGAAATGCTTAGCTCCACCCTGACTAGCTGAGCACCTTGAGTAAGTTATGTAACCTTTGCGATTCAGTTTCCCCATGTGCACATTGCAGACAATATGGTATCTCCCTTCTAAGGATGCCATCAAGAATCTCTAGTTAGTGGGTACATGGCACTTGGTGCATAGAAATCTTTGTAGGTACAGTGTTGTTATTCTTATTCTTCTGGTTGTTATTGTTATTGGCCTGAGCCAGCTCAGTGAGATCAATAAACTGGATATCTCCACATAAAGTACTAGTAGGAATTTTCTTCAAAGTAGTTCTGCCTCTGCACACAATCTAGCAATAGTTTTAGTTTTCAACAACAAGAAAATGATGTGTTTTTAGCTTTGAGCAAAATGGTTTTTTTTGTGTGCGTGCATGTGTGCATGCGTGTGCACGTGTATGTGCCAGTAGTAGGGCTTGAACTCAGGGCCTCATGTTCTCAACTTTTCTGCTCAAGGCTGTTACTCTACCACTTCATCCCTACATCCATTTCTGACTCTCAGGTGGTTAGTTGGAACTAAGAGTCTCTTTGATTTGTCTACTTGAGCTGGCTTCAAAGTAGTATCTGCAGATTTCAGCCTCCTGAATAGCTAGGATTACAGGTATGAGAGACACTGATGCCTGGCTATAAAGATCTATTTTTTTCAGTGGAGGGCTGGACAATTATATTTCATTCCTTTGATATGAGAATGGTAATTTTTCGTCACTCTATCAAATTCTGAATTCAAATTCTGAATTCTGTATAGGTTTCTTCACTGTGTTGGTGACTTAAAACACTACCAAGAAGATGTCTCTTTAACATTGAGAATTTGTCTAAAATTCTCCCCCTCCCCATCTACTTCCCAGGACTAAATTGTGGCTTTTTATTTTATGTCACATAATTTTTTTGTCACTTATAATTGAAGACAATTTGAATGGTGTCTCATGTCCCAGGCTTAACCTGTGGGCTGGCTTGTCAGTCTTGCATTTTTCCACGGCAATTAAAAATATTTCTCATTTGGTACCTTAAACATGGTCATTTCCATTACACAGAGCCATGACAAGTCTCTAGCTTTTGCATTTGCTGAGTATCTTGAGATTCTTTCACCTGCCCTTTTTTCTTTTGATACATGACCTTCACATTGCTTTGAAAGTCAAGCTTCCAATGGGGAAGATTTTATTTTTAATGGACACATGGGCATGTTTCATAGGTTTATAAGCTCTTTGTCTTATGTGCAGAGAATGAAACGAAATGATCCTTTGACAACCAGTCAGTTAGAATTTGATTACCTGTGTCTTACCATGTCCCTTGGGTGGAAATGGCAGTCAGGAGCTGCTAAGGTTTTTACTTATTGTTAGCACATTTAATACGCATTGTCTACTGGCTTAAAATAAAAAAAAATCAATGTATCTAATTCTATGGACTTATTTGGGCCTGGAACAGCTCAGCTAATCTGCAGGGCTTTGAAGACATAATGTCCTGCCTTCTCTCTTTCATATCAAGGTGGGTAAGGCTATCAGCTGATGGCTGGCTGGCTTCTGTCTAGGGTCCCTAAGCTGTCTCTACGTGGCCTCATCTTTCAACAGGCTAGCTTGGGCTCATCTACCTGGTGGTTTGGGGATCTGAAATGTGGTAAAAAAGAACAGACACCCATGAGCAAATAGTTTCAAGTCTTCATAATATGTGTATTAATGCCAGCCAGAGCCACTGTGCCACAGTGGAATGTGGTACAGGGAGCTCTCATTGGTTTCCTTCCCATTACTTCCCACTTCCTTCCCTTTCTTTGCATAACTTTCCCCCCAACCCCCATAAATGTCAGCTTAAAGATCCCTTCTTGAGACATCCCCAGACTCCTTTAGACCTTGAAGTTATAATTCATTGTAATTGCATAGGTAAGTTCTGGCTTTTCTAGGAGCTCTGTGGGGGTCAGGGAGGTACCATGTCTGTTTCACAGAATGCTAACTTCCGGTATAGAAGAACTGCTTAGTAAGTACAGGTGGAAAAGATACTTAGCAAGTCCTAGTGGAAACAATATCACCTCAGAACACTTTCTTCCATATATATATGTGTGTGTGTGTGTGTATATATATATATATGTTTATTTGTAAAGATGATGTACACAGGGGTTACAGTTATGTAAGTCAAGTGAAGAGTGCATTTCCTTTTGAACAATGTCACCCCTTTTCTTGTTTTTACCCAGTTTTTATCTTCCATCCCCATCCACAAATTGTATAATTCATTTTCTACATAGTGTCTAGTGACCACCACTGCTGCATTTGTTCACCATTTGTCCCTATCCTTTCTGTGATCCCCTCTTAACCTCCCCCAAACAGATAAACTTACTCACAAGACAAAAGGGGAAAAAACAAAAAGAGCAACAAAGAGAAAAAAATCTTGCTTCCACTTCTTGTCATTCATTTCGGTAAATATTATTTTATACGATCAGATGAACATAGCTGTTGAGCCTTTGTGATCTAGAAAATACCTAGGAATATTCTCCATTGGTCTCATTGTGTGTCTAGTGACCTGTATAATTGATCATATCTTGGCATATTTTTATATCTTACCATCTAGTGTGTTTACTTGTAGACTTATAGGCACATTGTATTACCACAAGTGGGGGAAAGCATGCAACCTGCGTTCCTTTGGGTCTGGATTACTTTTTATTAATATAATTTCTTCTGTCTTTCCATTTTCTTATGAATAGTACAATAGTATACTTTCTGATAGAGGAGTAGAATTCCATTGTGTATAAACACCACATTTTCTTGATCCATTCATTCATTGAGAGGCATCTGGGCTGATTCCATATTTCAGCTATGGTAAACAGTGCAGCAATGAACATGGTTGTATTGGTAGCTTTAGTGTGGCCTGGATTGTGTTCATTTGGATAAATGCCCAGGAATGGAATTGTTGGGTCACAGGGAGGCTCTATGTTTAGAGTTTTGATGAACATTCATACTGCTTTCCAGAGTGGTAGAACAAGTTTACATTTCCCAGGAACAGTGTAATAGAATTCCCTTTTGGCCACATCCCCTCCAGCATTTGTTATTGTTAATTTTCTTGATAATAGCCACTCTAACTGAGGTGAGGTGGAATCTCAATGTTGTTTTGACTTGCATTTCTTTTTTGGCCAGAGATATTGAGCATTTCTTTCTTTTTTAAAATTTTATTTTATTGTAAAGATGCTGCACAGAGGGGTTACAGTTACATCAGTAAGGTAATGAGTATATTTCTTGTTGAGCATTATTACCCCCTCCTTTGTTTTTCTCATACTATCCCTTCCCTCCTCTGTTGAACATTTCTTTATTGTCTATTGGCCATTCTTGCTTCTTTGTCTGAGAAGTCTCTCTTTAAGTCTTTAGCCCCCTTATTAATTGGGTTGTTGTTTTCTTGAGGGTTTATTTATCTGGGCATTTAATTTTTTAAGCTCTAAGTATATTTTAGATATGAGGCCCTTATCTGATGCATAGCTGGTAAAAATCTTTTCCCGGGCTGGGAAAGTAGCTCAGTGGTAGCATGCTTGTCTCGCATGCATGAGGCCCTGGCTTGGATTCCTCAGCACCACATAAACAGAAAAACCAGAAGTAGTGCTGTGGCTCAAGTGGTAGAGCACTAGCCTTGAGCTGAAGAGCTCAGGGACAGTGCCCAGGCCCAGAGTTCAAGTCCCACAACTGACAAAACAAATCTTGGGCTGGGAAGGTGGCTCAGTGGTAGAGCGCTTGCCTTGCATGCATGAGAACCTGGGTTCGATTCCTCAGCACCACATAAGCAAAAAGAAAAAAGCCAGAAATGGCGCTGTGGCTCAAGTAGTAGAGCGCTAGCCTTTAGCTGAAGAGCAGAGGGACAGCGCCCAGGCCCAGAGTTCAGGCCCCACGACCGGACACCCCCCCCCAAAAAAAAATCTTTTCCCATTGTGTGGGCTTTCTATTTATCTTGTTAGCTATATCCTTTGCCATATAGAAAGTCTTCAGTTTAATGCAATCCCGTTTATCCAGTCTTTCTTTGATTTGTTGGGTTTCTGGATCTTTAGTGAGGAAATTTTGACCCATGTCTAGGAGCCCTACTGTTTCTTCTATCCCCTTCTGTAATATTTTCATGGTATCTGGTCTTACATTGAAGTTTTTGATCCATTTTGAATTGATTCTGGGTGATATATAAAGATCTAGCTTCAGTTTTCTGCCTGTTTGTGGTCATTATGATCACAGTCAAATTTGTCAGCACCATTTGCTTCAGAACGCTTTCTTTGGTATACCATAACTTAGGTTCAATTTACTGTTTTTGTTTTTTATCTATATATTTAAATTATTCTCTGTTCATGAACTAAACATTATTTTTTTTATTAGTTGTGAAATCAATGAGAAGCTGGGCAGTAGTGGGTCACGCCTGTAATCCTAGCTACTCAGGATGCTGGGATCTGAGAATTGTGATTCAAATCCTAATGGGGAAGGAACATCTGGGAGACTCTTATATTCAATTAATCACTAAAAATCTTAACATGGTAAAGCACTAGCTTTGAACAAAAAAGCTAAGGGACAGTGCCCAAAACTTGAATTCATGGAAATTTCCTGATGGGCTGCTTTGGTCAAGGATGGCCGAGGTCTTTGTGGCAAGTCTACTTTGGAAGTAGTAATGGAAAACCAACAGAGGAGATACAGCTTCAGGGCTTGTTTTTCTTGACTTGTGTGTTATCCGAATCTGGGTCTTGCACATGTGTCAGGCAACATTTCCACGGTGAAGTTTATAGTAGCTCTGGTATATAGATAACTCTGATCCCATAAAATGGTCGAAATGATAACTTACAGAAGCCTTCCTTGGAAACTAGAAAAAGTTGTCAAGTCTAGTAGTTCTTAAACAAAAATTCTCTTTGTTGCCCTTGAAGATTAAATACTCGATAATTTGAATATGTCTACTTAAAAATCTGATAGAGTAATTTGTACCTCTTTCCATAGCCTTCATCTTCTGAGATTTCTCAGGTTTCCTTTCTATGAAGCGGACATGTTGATAATCTTCTGTTTCAAAAAGAGAACCATGAGCATATCTTTCAGAACATTACTATAAAGCGAAAGTAAATGAATATATTTGAAAAAGTTTTCTTTGCACAGTATGGAGTACTCTTAATTCATCAAACATTTATAAACACATATATACCAGACTTTGTGGTAGGTCCCAGAGAGGAATATTAAAATGAGTCCTTGTTCTCTGACTGAGTTTGCAACCTGGGGAGATGACAGACGAAGGTAAAAGTCTTTATACAGAATAAACAAAGCTGCACTTCCACAGATGGTGTAATAATTAATTTTGCCTAGAGGGTTCATGGAAGAGAAGATGCATAACTTAAGCCTGGAAGAATAGGTATGATTTCACCAGAGGGAGAAGAAAGAAGGGCATTGCAGTCAGACATCTAGTTAGAATCAGTAACAGGAGAGTCATTTCATTTTTAAGCAATGATAAGTGACAAGAAGATACCCAAAAGGTATATAAAGTAGGTATAACTCTTTTTCTTTTTGGATGGAGGGAAGACAAGCTAAATTCATCAAACTGAGAAGCAGCAAGGACAACTGAACCATGACAGGAAGTTAAAGCTTAAACAAGGGAAACAATTAATTCATTATTTATACACACCCTGAAAAAGGATGAGGATCTATAGACCCCCCTAAACCACAAGAAGGAGAATAGAATGCTGTTCTTTTAATGTCAGGCAAGTGAGTATGTCAATTTAGAAATAAAAAACAAGCAAATGGAAAGTGACTCACAGGATACATTCGAACTCCTCTTACAAAACAGGTGTGAGAAAGCAGTATGGAGGTTCCTCAAAAGACTACACATAGAGCTCCCCTATGACCCAGTAATCCCACTTCTGGGCATTTACCCAAATGATCACAAACAAGGTTGTACTAAAGCTACCAGCACAACTGTGTTTATCGCAGCATTATTCACCATAGCTAAGATATGGAACCAACCCAGATGCCCCTCAGTAGATGGATGGATCAAGAAAATAGGGTATGTATATGGTATATATATATAAGTATATATATATATACATATATATATATATATATATATATAATGGAATTCTAGGCCTTCATAAGATAGAATGACACCACTCCATTTGTTAGGAAATGGAAAGATTTGGAAAAAAATCATATTAAGTGAAGTAAGTCAGACCCAAAGAAATATAGGTCCCATGGTTTTCCTTATTTGCAATAATTAGTATAAATATAGGAAAATCTTATCAGATGAGCAGAAAAGCTCAAAAGCTATGTATATATGACCATATAAGATGATGCTAAGTGAAATGAACCTCAAGATATGGACATAAGAGGTTTTTATTTGTTGTTATTTTTAATGTACTATGTGATTTTTTTGTTTCTTTTGTACGTTTTTCCCCCTATGGTATATCCCCTGTTATCACCAAATTTGATATTGGTACCCTGTATCTTATATATACATTTATCTAATTTGGGGAGGGGAAGGGGAATAACAAAACGCTGAACAAGGACACAGGATGACCCATTGCAACAATGAGACTCACAAGACACTATGTTGGAAATAAACTTTACAACTTTGTGGGAGGTGGAGGAGTGAGGGAGTTGGGGAGGGAAGGGATAGAAAAACAAAGGAGGGGTAACAATGTTTGACAAGAAATGTACTCATGACCTTACTCGTGTAACTGTAACCCCTCTGTACAGCATCTTTACAAAAAAAACCAAACAAAAAAACCCATACAAAAAACCCAGTGTGACAAGAGTTCATGATGAGGCTAGAAAATAGGAGAACAAGCTAGTGCTAGTTAGAAGTGAATCACAGTCATAAAGGCCCAGTACTATTTCATACCTCCCCAGCCCCTTCCCTGGAGATGGGGGGAGAGGGGAGTAATCATATGCATGTGTATTCTGATTTCATTTTCATGCTAGAAAACTGTGCAAGATAAACTGAAAAAATAAAACCCTGAAGTATTTTAAAGATTAAAAACTCAGAATTTCAAGGAGAATGAATATACATATGTAAAACATAAACACATAATACAAACTTGTGTCCCATATTCAGGGATGTTAACTTAAAGATCAGATATGTAGACTGGGCATAATAGTGCCCAGCGCTCAGGAGGCTGAGGCAAATGGAGCCTGGGTTGCACGGCTAGACCTTGCTACCAAAAGCAAAAATCCTAAAAACAAACAAGCAACCCCACCCAAGACAGGCACAAAATGTAAGCTACAGGTAAAAGGATACCTTCAGAAGTAAAAGGGGGATAATTTCTATCAGGACAGAAAATGCAAATATAGACTGTCCTGGGCAAAACCAGGTGTATTGGAAAAGCAAAAGGGCTCGACAGAATGGTGTGTGTCTATCATACCTAGTGTCAAGGAAGCACAAACAGGAGGATCACAGTCCTGCCAGGATCGAAAGCAAGACCCTCTCTTGGAAATAACCAAAGCAAAAGATGTGACTCAAGTGGTGGAATATCTGCATAAAAAGTATGAAGCCCTAAATTCAATCCCCAGGACTGAAAAAACCCCAAACAAACAACACCCCAACCCCTGCAACCAAAACCCAACCACCAAAGCAAAAACCAAAGCAACAAAACCCATTGACTACTGTAGATAATAATCGTTGTTATGGAAATTAAATGAGTTAATACACGGAACATGTTTGCAACAAGATTTGGCTCAGAGCCTTATAGAGATATGTTATTTTCATAGTTCATTTTTTGTTGTTGTTGTTGTTGTTGGTCGTGGGGCCTGAACTCTGGGCCTGGGCGCTGTCCCTCAGCTCTTCAGCTCAAGGCTAGCGCTCTACCACTTGAGCCACAGCGCCACTTCCAGCTTTTTCTGCTTATGTGGTGCTGAGGAATTGAACTCAGGGCCTCATGCATGCGAGGCAAGCACTCTACCACTGAGCTACCTTTCTAGCCCCTTCATAGTTCATTTTATAGCTTGCAAAAATGTTCCATAAAAATCCTTCCAAACAAAAGAGACGGCAACAACACCACTACTACAACAAGAGCCCCAGCCTTCCACTCAGCTGGAAACTATGTTCTATCTTCCCGCCCACTTTAGGAAATGGGTGGAGGGGAAGTCTGACTAGTTTTCTTTGAACTCTCGGAGATGGCCAATGCTGTGTCTGGTCTGTCGCCTGCTTTTCCTATTGGCAAATGGTGTACAAAGGGGTGATAACATGTCCATTTATATGTTTCTAACGCATCTTGATCTGAATTGCCCCTTCCATCATTCTTTCCTGACATCTACCCCTTCCTTTGCCAGTTATATCGTTTCCCACTTCCTTTTTTTATATGCACATTGAGTTTATAACAGCATTCATTCTGTTTACTTATCTGCCTTCTTCTTATTACTGTCTTCCCCATTCAAAACATGCTTCAGCTTCCCTGTATGTACTGTCAATTGCTCAAGGAATTGGCATCATAGAGTTTCCCTCCTAAACATACGCTATTTCAGTCAACTCGATCAGGTATGTAGGCTTATGTCCTTGTGTGTGTTTGCATGGGAGGTTATATTTTGAGTCTAAGATTCACAGGTGAGAGAGAACACATGACTTTTGTCTTTCTGGGCATGTTTTACTGCTCAGGTTGTGAGGCTTGAACTCTGGGCCTGGGTTCTGTCCCTGAGCTCTTCAGCTCAAAGCTAACGGTCTACCACTTGAGCCATAGCACCAATTCCGGTTTTCTGGTGGTGAATTGGAGATAAGAGTCTCATGGACTTTCCTGCCCAGGCTGGCTTTGAACCTTGATCCTCAGATCTCAGCCTCCTGAATAGCTAGGATTGTAGGCATGAGCTACTGATGCCTGGCCTCAGTATTCTTTTTTTTTTTTCTTCTATACTCCACATTCACCCATATCCCTGCAAATGACATGATTTCATTCCTCCTGATGGAGGAATAAAATCCCATTGTGTATTTTTATGCACACAATTATATATATTTATACATATACACCAATATCTATTTATCTCTCTGTATATCTCTATATATCTATATGATTGTATTTATATAGGTATAACTATATGTATGTATGTATGTATTTATCTATCCATCTATCTGTCATATTTTCTTGATTTATTCATAGTTTTAGGACATGTGGACTGCTTCTGTAATTGGCTATTGTGAACTTTGGTGCAATGAGCCTGGATGTGCAGGTGCTTTTCTTGTCTCCTCTCTTGGAGTCTTTGGGATACATGTTCAGAAGAAGCGTTATTATTTTATTATTACATTCATACATGACAAGGCTGAGGTATGAGAGATTACATACTCCTCACCTCTGCTTTGTACGAATGCCTACACACTGGGCAAGAAGCAAGCCTTGAATAAATTTGCTTGTGGGCTTATTAATATTTTCTAGCAGAATTCACGTGTTTGACTTTTTTTTAGCGAGAAGAAAATTTGAGTCTATTTGGAGGGAAAACATTTACAGCTGCCTTGCCTATATTCATCCTTGATATTTAGATTTTTGCAAGACCATGAGACTTAGTAATTACAAACAACATCACAAATAACCTTTCAAAGAACCATCTTAGGTAAGGATAGAAGTGGTAAATGAGAATTAAAATTCAGCAACTCAGCCTGACAAATGAATATAGACTGAATCTAGATGGCTTTAAATAAGTCATTTATATTTGGCTTTGGAAAGCATGATTGTAAATGTCTTTTTCCCCCTTTAGAGATTTTGTTCCTAATTATGTTTACCTTAGGACAATGTTGCAATTTCTTTTTTTTTTTAATTGTCAAGGTGGTGCACAGAAGGGTTTCAGTTACATAAGTAATGAGTACATTCTTGCCAACTTTCTTACCCCTTCCCTCCATTTTCTCCTACTTTCCCTCCCCTCAAGTTGCACAGATCATTTCCAACCTATTGTCTTGTGTATGTTGCTGTTGCATTAGTTCCTCCCCTGTCCTTGGTCTTAGCAATCTGTCGTTCCCCTTCCCTTCTCTAATTCAGATAAACGTATATGCAATACCAGAGAATATACCATAGGGGGAAGAACGTACAAAAGAAAAAAAATCACACAGTACATTAAAAACAACATGGTCATATGTACATAGCTTTTGAGTTTCTCAGCTCATCTGATAAGATTTTCCCATATGTATACTAATTATTGCAAATAAGGGAAACCATGGGACCGATGTTCCTTTGGGTCTGGCTTACTTCACTTAATATGATTTTTCCCCCAAGTCTTTCCATTTCCTAACAAATGGAGCGGTGTCATTCTTTCTGATGGAAGCATAGAATTCCAGCGTTGCACTTTCCTGCCCTTTGTAAGCACCGGGCAGCTGATGAGAGGAACCGGAATGTTCCGGGGCAGTTTTGCAAATGCCAGTCAGTGGGTGTGTGGTTAGTGGCCATGCGTGAGTGGAGAATACATGCAGGGCCATCCCTCCAGTGCATCGTAGGCCTGAGGTAAAACGTATGAAATACCAGGAGGAAGCTGAGCCATAAAAGAGGTAGCCGGAAAGATGTAAACAGCGGAGAATGTGGCCAGAAGAACACAGAATGGCCATTAGCTGCCATCCATCAGAGAGGCACAATGATGGCTGTACATTTTTATTCTCCTCAGAGGGCTGTTTTACAATGCTACTCTGTACCCTAAACGATTGGCTGGAAAAGCTAACACCACAGCTTTAACACTCTGGGTCTGTTATAGAAAGAATTAATGGGCATGGAGGGGCAGAAAGAGTATTCCCAAGGGTAAGATGATATCTGTGTGTTGGTTATTTGCTGTATTTACATTTTAAAGGGCCGGACTCGTAAGATGAATTATGGTTAGGTTACATGCTTTTCGCTGTGCATCATTTTGATAGCTGGAGTTTGAGCTCGGCCATAACCTCATCAGACTTGTTTCTTTCTTTCTTTTTTGATGGTATGAGAATTAGAACCCAGGGCCTTGTGCTTCCTAGGTAGGTACTCTTCCATTTGAGCCATGCCTCTGCCTCAATTATTGCTCACCACTTCCTTTCATTTAGCTAGCCCCCACTGAGTAATAAACATGAGTAGCTAAACAATCTAGGACACACAGAAAACATTAGAAAATAATTACACACACACATATTGCCCTATAACTATGAAGAAAAGTTATGGTGTTGGCTGGGCGCTGGTGACTTACTCCTGTAATCCTAGCTACTCAAGAGAGTAGCTACTCTGAGGATTATGGTTCAAAGCCAGCCTCAAAACAAAAGTCAGTAAGAGTCGACTCCAATAAACCAATAAAAGCTAGAAGTGGAGCTGTGGCTCAATTGGTAGCATGCTAGCCTTGAGTGAAAGAAGCCCAGGGACAGCACCCAAGCCCTGAATTCAAGCCCCAGGACTGACCACCCCTCCTTCATCCCCCACTCCAGCCACCCCCACCCCTACACATACATATATATACACATATATGTGTGAGTATATAGATGTATGTATGTATATATGTGTGTGCCTATAATATACATATAGACGCACATGCACATATATATGCATATATATATGGTCTTTCTCAGAACCCCTACAAGAAGGGCCTGATCTCGACAGGTGTGTTGGTAGGGTAAGAAGGGTGAGAGAAAAGTCTCCTTGAATAAGCTAAGTAAGAACTTAGCTTATTAACTGGTTTGGTGTCAATGGAGTTAGATACTAAGAAGTATCTAGCTGGTTATTTCTGGTGTGGCTGAGTAGAGGGACTCTAATGGAAATACAGAAAAATCACAAAGGAACACTAGGACACAGGGAAGACATGCTGTCTGTGGAAACACTTTCTGGTAGTCCTAGTAAGGGGTGTGAGATGGAAATGCTAGTGGACGCATCACTTTCCTCTGGTCTTTGGAGGTGTCAGGAGAGGGCGGAAGGGTCTGTGAATTCTGAAGAGGGAGAACCTTCCAACTAGGAAGTGTAGATTGCTCCCTACAACGTGGTTATTATGGGCTAGGGTTGACACACAGGAAATACCCTCTAAGGACAGCAGATATGAAAACCTCAGATGGAAGACATAAGGAAAGATATTCTAAGAGGGATTCATTGTTACACTCAAAGCAAGGGTCTTACATCTGTACCGTTTAAGATGATGTACTTGCTGATAATTTCAGATATCTGTCTGTCTGTCTATCTATCTCATCTATTTATCTGAAATAATACATATCTATCGATAAATCTGAAATTACATTAAATCTGAAATTGTATATAGTATATGTGCAATATGTATCATTGTACATTAATAGTATATTATTATACTATACATTATTATATTAAAATCAAATAACATTATTGATATCATATATGTAATACAGTATATAATATCACATGCCTTATATATTATATAATTTAATATAAAATATATTGTATATAACATAATATACTACCTATAGTCTATATAATTATATAATATATAATATAATATATTTCATATATATACATATAACATACATACACATATAATATACATACACATATAATGTGTATTAGGTATATACATGCATGATAGAAGTATAATTATACTATATATTATATACAAAATGTACAGTATACATATATAATATATGCAATGCATTCTATATAATTATATTATACATAATATGTGACCTAGTATATATAATATGTCACACATTATATTGTGCATATATTACATATAATACACAATATATAAGCTTATATAATATAATCACATGGAATATATAATTATATAATACATAATATATAAAATATGTAATATATAATATAATAAGTAATATGTTATATTGTATATAATATATATAATGTAATATACATAAAATATATTATATATCATATATATTTCCTCCTGATATGGGAGATAAAGGGCTCTAACAAGGTTTTCTGTGCTTCATACTGGATTATGTAAAATGGCTTCAGAATGAGTCTGACATTAAAAGTAAAAACAAATTAAAACCCTTTGCCTATAAAAGCCACACATATACCAATATGGCATGGGTGGGTGGCTCTGGAAGTTGGGGAGAGCAGACAGAAAGCTTTCACCACTCAGTGTCCAAGAATCACAGGGTGAGAATTCTCAAACAAAGCATTCTTTGACAGCCCAGCATATTATAATCACATCTTTCTAAGAACAGATTTTTATATTCATGGTTTTTAACTCAAATTAAGATTTAAAGCCCTGCTCTTGAATTATGACAACTGGGAACTATTTTCCTTTAGTTTTCTTTCAGAAAAGAGGTTCCTTAAAAATCAAAACAAAATAACACCACCCTGTCCCATTCTTTGTGGAATAATGGAATGAAATTGTTAGAGTATTAGCAGGAAAGTACAGGCTCATTAGGCATCATTTAAGACTATGAATGGGTTTAAGTGGGAGCCGCAGGTAGGACTGATCTTTCATCGGGTTATCTGGTTTTCATGTGATTAAGTAGACTAACAGAACAAAATATAGTAATTCCGTGAGGATCATGGCTTCACAGACAATTCATTCTGTTCTGTTTCTGTTTCTGCTCTGGTAGCACTGGGGTTTGAACTCAGACCTTGCTTTTGGCTTTTTCATTTAAGGCTGGTGCTCTAACACTTGAGCTGCATTTCTACTTCTGGCTTTTTTGCCAATTAATTGGAGATAAGAATTTCCCAAACTTTTCTCCCTGGACTTGGCTTTGAACCTTGAGTCTCACATTTTTAGCCTCCTGAGTAGTTAGGATTACAGGCATGAGCCACTGACCACCAGCTCAGAAAACCCATTCTTAGTGTTGTATGCAATTTTGATGGGTAATAAATAGCTAACCAGCAGAGCCATAGATGGCATCCTCTGTACTCGTGATATTGCAAATAGAGGACTTCTGTGTATATTGGGAAAACATGCTATGCTCATTCTCTATTTCATCTTCTCCTTGAATTCTCAGAGCTTTACCACTGTTTCAGCTGATGATCCCATCTACTTCTTTGATGTACAACAGGTCAATTTGGTTTATCCACCAAGTGGTAGCTGTACTTCTTGGGTGCTGAATGTTGCAGCTTGAGCTTATGATATTCCTTTTTGTCTCCAGTTCAGATGACAAAGACTGAAAGCTTGTGAGGTGGAATCAGAACTTGTGTTCATATTTTTGTTGATCACCAGAATCAGACTCGAGGAAGAAACTAAAAAGGAACTAGCTTAAAAGTTCCATCTGTTGCAGGTGACCAGGAAATTCATCTCCATGGTAGTTCAGTTTAAACATCAGCACCATTGGGGCTAATATTGCAAAGAGAGCATATAGATTGTGTATTTCAAAGAAATATATCAGATAGTGTAGCAGAGAGTTAAAATGTATAATTATAGGATGAAGTTTTTCCCATTTTATTGGAAATACCACTCATGCTTTGGAGGAAGAAGAGGAGGAAGAAGGAAGAAGAGGAGGAGGAGGAGGAGAAAGAGGAGAAAAAGGAGGAAGACATATTAGGATGTAGAAGTTTGGCTCACAGTTAGAACATACAATTTTCTAGACAGTAACTTTTCAAGATGGATAAACCACCAGGGAAGCTAGTGAAAAAAATCACAGATGAGAATGGTTAGAAAAGCAGAATCATTATTAATTTTAAATATTCTCAAAGGATAAGCTGTTCCTCAGGCTTGCCATTTCCTTTCTTTTCTTTTTTTTTTTGTCATGTGTAATGGGACTGCTTGTCTACCTCAGGGATATTTTCAGCTATCTTTGAATGTCACTTTCTATTCCAGTAAACTTTAAACATTTTCCTTATTCTATTACCATTTCCCCAAATGGCATGCCAGCTTTCTTTTTATATCACTAACATTTAAGATCAAAGCTTAAATTAACTTTAATTAAGGTTAAACTTTAAATTTCAATTCATTAAATCAGAATTTGAGATCCAATTCGAATTCAATTAAACATTTAAATAAAATTGAATTTAGAATTACAATTGAAATTCATCCCAACTATTCTGAATTAGTTAAAGCTATTGCACTTCATATGAAACTAAAATTACGATTTCTACTAAGGAATAATTAGAGCACTTGACTTTATTGGTAGTACTTCAAACAACAAGTCCCAATGAAAGCACAAAGACAATAAAAAGAAATGACTACAATGGGCCAAATAAAAAAGATGTGGAAGGAGAAAAATTAAGTCGGCTAAAGACAAGAAAAAATAGATGCTACAAGGTCAGTTGAATACATGACATCTTCAAATGATACACAAATCTGTATAAATGGGTAACTAACGTATAAAAACCCAAATTTTGTTGACTGTATACAAAATATGTCATATCATACTGATGTAGTCTCAAAATTTTGTAAGATTACTTCCGCCAGTTCAAAGTATTTTTCCTCCTTTCCTTTCCTCTCCTCTCCTCTCCTCTCCTCTCCTCTCCTCTCCTCTCCTCTCCTCTCCTCTCCTCTCCTCTCCTTTTCTTTCATTTTTGGTTGGTTGTAGGGCTTGAACTCAGGGCCTGGGAACTGTCCTTGAGCCTCTTTGTGCTCAACGCTAGTGCTCTACCCCTTAAGCCACAGAGCCACTTCCAGTTCAAAGTATTTGATGAGTTGACATTTTTCATTTTTAGTGGACTCATTTTTAGTGATTTTCTTTGTTTACTACCAGAAAACTTTCCTAATACTCTCAACTTTTCCAGTTTGAATACCTTCTTCTTCTTCCTCCTCCATCCTCCTCCTCCTCCCCTCTTTCTTTTTCTTCTTCTTTTTTGTTTTTTGTTTTTTGTAAAACATTTTATTTTAGAAAATAGTTTGAAGCTCACTGCAAAATGGAGGGGAAAGTAATCTTCCCAACGTTGGTGTGTGTGTGTGGGAAGGGGTGGAAGAAGAAGGATTGGGATTGGGGGGGAGGGGGGAGGCTGGGAAGGGATGTGAAGGGTAAACAAAAGGAGGAGGCTGCAATGCTTGGTAAGAAATGTACGCATTATCCTGCCCATGTAATTGTAACCCCTCTGTACAGTATGTTCACAAATAAAATAAAAAAAAAAGAAAAAAAATTCTCCTACTTGTTCCATTTCTTTCTTTCATTATTGACTATCATTTAGATAGAACTAAGACATGATGATCTCCCAAACTAGGGAGCTCAGTATTCTCTTTTTTCAAATAGCAGCTTTGAGATTATAATTTTTAATGTGATAATTTGATATTTTTTTCTTCCTCACAAGGCATGAACTCCGAGAAGGCCAGGGCAGTATTTCTTATTGTTTTGCATTCCCTCAAGATCGAATCCAGTGCCTAGCATATAGGCCTTCAATAAATAGTCATTGTTTTGGCTGAAGAAAATTCATCAGAGCATTCTACACCATGAATAGCTACAATATAGCCCTATACCATTGCCTTCCTAATGTTTTAAGGACTTAAAATATAGAGTAATCATAATTTTGTTGTTAGTTTCTGGTTCAGAGGATCAAATTAGCATTCTGCATTTATAACCATTCTTATCCAGTATTTTTTAAAAATGAAGCACCGATGTTATAACACTGATAGAAATAAAATCATTCTTAATGGTAAGCATAATTATTTTCTGTTTTTTTCCCCCCTTAGGTCAATTTTCAAACCTGAAGCACTAGTTTTCCTAAAAATTCACTGACACTTTCTGAGAAGCACACACTACCACAAGGGGGCAGAGGCAGACAAATATTCAGTTTGGATTCCATATTCTCTCTTAGAACATGTTTTGACAGCATAAATCCTTTCATTCTTTGCCTGTTTTCATTTGCTATCCAGTTTGAAATATGTAAGTGCTATTACCTTCTTCATGCAGGGTATGCTATTTGTTAGTAGATAGCAGTCCATTATAAATCATTAAGCATAAAATGATTCACCTTTTTAGCGCACGAATTAATTTCCAGTTATAAGAATGATGACAACAGTAAACTGTTTACTGGAGATTTCATAGCTGGATTTCAATTTTTTGTCGCACATGCACATATATGCACACATGTACACCCATAAATATATATACTCACATAGATGTACACAATATACAGATACACTATATTCATCCACATATATGCTTACACATACATCCACATGCATGCATACATATACACACATGCCCACAATGTACACACATGCCATACAACATGTACATCCACATACATGCATATTGGTAGAGGGAAAGAATTTTTTTAATGCAAACATTTTGGAAATATTAGCTGATTTATGTCAGGAAATGTGATAATGAATTTGGGGGAGGTAGAATTTCATATTCTCTATTAACTTTATCTTTTGTGCACTACATACGAAATATATTATCCTCACTTTGAGTAAGAAAAGCATGCTCTTCTCTGTATGGGGCTGTCTTTGCCTTCTCATAAACAATTTAGGTAAAATCTTCTGTTCGGGATCTCATTACACAACTGGTTATATTTAATTAATTATTCTGAGGCTTGGTTCTCTGTAAATGAAGAGCTCATTCAATTAGTGCTGAATTTTAGGGCCAGAGGAACAGCTCAAGTGATAAAGCGCTTGCATCAGTTGAATTTGTCCTTTTTTCTTTCTTAATGTTTTTTGTTACTCTTTTTTTTTTTGTTTTGTTTAAAAACTCTTTTGTCAAGGGGCTCCAGTAGAATTTTAAGAATGTTAAGCTCAATGTTTATGAGTTGGTTTGTCTGGACAGACAAATTAGGACAAAGTTTGAAAAAGACAAACTTTTAGAAAAACCAATAACAAGAAGAATGAAACATGGATCAGATTGGAGCCACCATAGATGGACTCCACACCCCATTCCTGGGAAGTTCACAGATACATCATCACAACTTGAGCTTGGGCATCCAATATGACCCATGGTCTCATTTCAAACTTCTTTGCTGGTTTGTTTCTCTTGTTTCCCACCTACCCTATGTTCCATTCATCTGGACCAGTCACCTGTCTTGGAAATAGTTCTGTGATTCTATGTCTATGTATTTGCTCTTGCTTTCTTTCTTCCTCTGGGAAAAAATACCTCTTGTAGGACCCCTTCGTCCCTGGGTAATGCAAATAAATAGCTATACTTGACATTCTCTACTCTCTTCAATTTCTGGATGACAATTGCTAACAGATCACATAATTTGAGTTCATTCCTACTAAATGCTGCCTTCCTATCTTTCTCAGCCCAGCTTCTCAGAAGAGCTTGGGTATGAGTACCAATTAATTACAATTGGTTTATGAGATCTTGCCATCTTGGTGACTGTTAAGTAAGACCAGGATTGGGCAGCATTGGAGAATGTCATTTTGCTTTGAATAGTAAGATACTAGAGCCATAGAATGCCCCCCCCCCACCAAATAATGGCTATGAAAGAATGCATCATTTAGTCCGAGGATGAGAAAACAAGAAAACTTAAAAAATATTTTATAACTCTATTCCCATAAACCTAGATGAATTAATATATCCATAAACACCATGGAAGGGACACTTTGATTTTCTTTATTACTCTATCAGCATTTGATCAAGGATCCAACATAAGCCAGTTGATCAATATTATTTTCTCATTGCATGAATGAATAGTGAACAATGATGAATGCTGTACTTTAGGTTGCACCATTTTCTTCAGTAAGTGAGGTGGATTTGTACTTGTAAGTTAGCACCTGCTCTGGAGAAAGCATTTTCAGAAAAATGAATGAGGTGGTTACCTTTGAAGGTTAATCTCTGACCTTTAGAAAGTTAACAACAGAGCAGCAGCCAAAGCCACCAAACTTATAAGTGCCTTTTCTGGTCTGTTTCATTTTCAGATCATTGACAAATCCTGTAATTCAAAGAGTTTGAAAACAGATGGAGATTTATCATATATCAGTACGGGTACTATTAAATTGGAACTCCTTTGAGACTCAGTTTTGGGGAAGATTTGGTACAACTTCTAAATTTTCAAGGAGAAAAATTTCAAAAGCTCCCAAAGAAAGTGTGATTTCAATTTCAAAAGATTGGTTAACTCCCAGGTTACTTCTTTTACAATAGGATTGTAAATGAAGAAGACTCAGAACTGAACATTTTCTTACACAACCACAAAAATATATGAATGATTTTAAGTCCAGAAACATGAGTTTTTAAGATGGGTGGGAATGTTGAAAGGGGTGATGCTAATCAGGACACATCATATTCATAAACTGCTTTGTTGAATGATAGTGAAGAAACATGAGTTTTAGAAGCAAATGGCTGCTGGACCATCTGTCTCACTTGTGAATATACTAAGTGAAAAGTAACTAGAGGCTTCGAAGCTAAGTAGTGGAATGTAGTAATAAGTTCTTTCGTTATTGTCTCTGCCAGAGCTTCCGGTAGCACTTCTTGTCACAAAAGCCATGTCCTCACTGATGCATCTACTATCGGAGACTTCAGCCACATAGTCGGTGAACACAAGAACCTTGCCTGATATAAGGAGTTAGAATCTTTAATTCTACTTAAAATTGGTAATTAAATTTTTATTTAAATAGCTACGTGTGCCTAGGGGGCTACTGAATTAGCATGTAGGTATAGAAGAATAAATGCTTAATTAAAGTGCTAAAATTGTTTGAGATGAGCTATTGATCATTCCAACAAGTAAGACATCAGGCTGATCCTAAGGAAAGAAATGAAAGAATCATATGCCTACTGTGTGTTTAATTTAATGGAAGGCACTTTTATACCAACCATCTCTCAGAGAATACTTATAACTCTGAAAGCAAGTACTCATTTTAAATTATTACTATTACTACTATTGTTATTATGATCATTTATTCTAGTACTGGGGCTGGAATTCAGGGCCTCCCATTTCCACTAACCCTTTCTGTTCAAGGTTGGCGCTCTACCCCTTGAACCATGCCTCCACTCCTGACTTTATTTCATTTTACCAGCAAGAAGTTAAATGCTAACCCATCCTTGGTGCAAACCGGATTATCATTCAGACCCATCTATCCAAAGCTTTGCAGTAGAATTGAGTGATCAGAAGAGAAATCCTTGCATGTGATTATGCATGTGTGGTCCATGAGGGGAAATCAAGTGTGACATGAATGTCTTATTCAAATATTGGCCTGGCATTTTGAAATCCCTCCTTCCTAAGGCGTGAGTGATGTCACAAGCCTACAGGCCAAGGTGTATGTGGGAGAGTGGGGAGTTGAAGCTCTGGGCTAGCTTGGAGAAGGACAGGGAGGCGGAGGATTGCAGGGGCCACTGACAAGCTTTGATGTTCTGGGAAATTTAGTTGCATGGAACCTGGCTCCTGGGGTATGGGAATAACAGTTGCTAGCCTTGCTCTTTCGATTAGAGGTGCTGACTTGGGACGACAGTCTCAGCTGTAATTTTCTGGCTGGATACCTTGAACTTATTTTTTTCAATGTGATAATGCTCTGTGACCTGATTTTATCATCATTTCTCACTTTGCTTATAGGATGTGGCATGCACATGGCGGGTGTAAGTTTGGGTTGGGGGGAGGGGTGGTCAGTTTCCTGGATAGAGAAAAAGACTTCAGTAATACTGGAAAGCACGCTTCCTTACAGAAAAGGGAGAGGATGGGAGGAAGGGGGACAAGAGGGAGAGAAGAATTCCTGTTAAGCCTTTTCTTGTGTAAGTAGAGTTAGGTGTCCTTGTGGTATGTCATTACAGCCATTGTCTCTGGAATTGCATCTTCCTGAAAACCCTTAGAATAAAAGGATGAGGGAAATTTCTTCCCAACTACTCTTCAGAGCTAGTGTTACAAAAGAGTGATTGTGCCCTTGCTTGATTATGAATGGAGTTGATTATAAAAGATTGGCTACCTTAGTTTAAGAACTAGACTTGCCTAGTGATGGAGATGAACTAGATATGAACATGAGTAGAGAGAGCATCTTTTTTCTGAACAGGGTTTTACTATGTGTAACCCAGACTGGCTTAATGCTTTGTATCCACTTTTGAACTTGTGATCCTCCTACCTCAGCCTCTCTGGTGCTGGGATTATTATTTTTTTTTGGGTCCAGTTGTGGGGCCTGAACTCTGGGCCTGGGCGCTGTCCCTCAGCTCTTCAGCTTAAGGCTAGAGCTCTACCATTTGATCCACAGCGCCACTTCCGGCTTTTTTTTCTTTTTGCTTATGTGGTACTGAGGAATTAACCCAGGGCCTCAGGCATGCCAGGCAAGTGCTCTACCACTGAGCCACCTTTGGTGCTGGGATTATTGACTTGAGTTATGATACTGGACATTACATATTTCTAAAACTAAAAATTCTGTACCAGAATTCTTTAATAAAGATTTAGATTCTGATGGCACTGAGTATTGTGATCTGCCTCTCTTGGTCTGGGGCTGAGGCTCTCTGAGCCTCTATTTACAGCTCCCCAAATGGTCAGGGGGGATCTGTGAGGGCTGAGCATGAATATTGGTGGGGGGGGTCATCTTTTTCAGATATCCAGTCCATACAAGTTGTAGGGGGCTGACAGCTTGGTGGGCAGAAATGGAATACGAGAAGGAAATGGAATTTTTGAGCAATCAGATGACATGATGTATTGACATTTAGAGGGGAGCAGGAGTTGGGCTGGAGGAAGAATAGGAAATCAGAAAGGAAATGTTCCTGGGATAGTTAGGATTTTCTTGACCTGAAACCTACTTACATTTGCGCACACATGATTCTTGGATCCAGCGGGGATTGTTCTTGACAGAATCAGGACTCTAGGACAGGTCTTCTTGTGCCAAAGTCCATATTGATTTTGGTGCTGGGTGATACAAATACATTTTATAAATTCAAATATTCAAAGGCGGGAGACAGCCCAGCTCACAGGAAATGGTTTTTCTTTGCTTGATGTTAAGTGTCAATGACACATAACAATACATAGCTTTAGAGTTGAACGGAATTTCTGTAGGTATGCATGTCTCTCAGTAAACAGAAGACATTCTCCCATTCCCCTTTGCCCTTCTCTCCCCTTGGTTCTTCTATTTCCTCTCCTCCTTTCCCTTCCCTCCCCTCCTTTCCCCTCCCCCCACCGCCATTTCTCTTTCTCTTCTTCCCCTCTTATCCTTTTTCTTCTCTCTTTCTCCTCTCTATACAAGCCTGTCATTCATGTGAATATATAAAACACATGTAAGTTGTTAATTCCAATCGATCATTTTTTCAATAAATGCATGTTAGGCATATTCATTTATGCTTCTCTCCTTGCTGTATTTTTCTGTTCCTTTTTAGTTCCTGTAATCCTAACTGCTCAGGAAGCTGAGATCTGAGGATTGTGGTTCAAAACTAGCTTAGGCAGGAAAGTCCATGAGACTCTTAGCTCCAATTAACCATCAAAAAGTAAAAAATGGAGCTGTGGGCTCAAGTGGTAGAGTGCCAGCCTTGAGCAAAACAAAGCTCAAAGACAGTGCCCAGGCTCTGAGTTCAAGCCTCAGGACTGGCATAATTTTTTTTCTGAAAAAATTAATAGAACTGCCACATAATTCGATGGAATCCCATTTGGACATCTATCTGAAGAAATGCATGTCAGGATACAATAGAGGCAACTGCATACTTACGCACATGGAAGCACTATTCACAATAATTGAGCTATGAAGTGAGTCAGATGTTCTACAACCGATGAACTGATCAAGAAAACCATTTCCTTTTCAGGGAAATGGATGGAACTGGGAATGTCATAGTAAGCAAAGTAAACCAGGTTCAGAAGGACAACACCTGTTTTCTCTCATATGTGGATGTCAGACCAAAAAGATAAGCCTATACATAAGCACCGAGCAGATTACGTACACACAGTAATAGATGTATAGATTACATGCACATGTTGTATGCACATAGCAGGGTATAATGTTTGTTATTATTGGACTGTTGAGGGAGATTAGAGAGGGGAGAAAGAGACCATCGTAGAGTGTGAACGTGCACTGGGGAGTGAAGATGAGAAAATGCAACGCACTGAACGCTCTTGAGTACTGGGTGGCGGATATAGGGAAGCAAGAGAAAATGAGAAGTCAAATCTGATTCAAGTACTGTGCATGCGTGTGTAAGATACCTCCCAACATGAATGACAAGCATGTAAAACAAGTCCTTTCTGGGGTATGGGTGCAAATGGAGAAGATGAAGGAGAATAAATAAGACCAAGGTACTTTAGGTACGTGTGCTTCCACACTGGGAAAGAAAGCTTGTTGAGATTGCTTTATGGAAGGAGGTTGAGGGAAGGGGAGTGAAGGAGGGAGTGAGTCTAATCAAGATGCATCCTGTGCCTGTATGGACAGATCATAATGTGACACTCCGTACCCCCCATACAAGAAGTTGCAGTTACTAATAAAATGTAATTGCTAATAAATTGCTAATAAAAATGTAATAAAAGAGGAGCATTTCTTTCTTTCTGAGAAGTGGTTACAGAATGAAGTAGGAGCTTCCTGAGACTAACCGTTGGACTTTCTGTTATTCAGGATTGCATTCACACCTTGTAGAGGGATGGAGAGAGAGGGCTATCTATCTTGGAAATCACTGAGAAAGGATGGAGAAATAACTTTGTTTTCTCCTTCCTACCTGACACCCTTGGACAATGGTAAGACTCAATGTCTACCCTAAGAGGCTGGTGCGAAGCCATAGGGTTTCCATTCTCAGTGAAAATAAGTATCTCCAAAGCCATATAGACCAGTGAGGCAATGTGAGCAAGGAAGTGGGCTTCCTTGAATTAGTGGGTGAGAACTGAAGACAAGTAGGCCTCTCTAATGCTGTGGGTTAGAATAAGATACTCCATTCAAATTTCAATGATGTTAAAGAAGGGGAAGGCAAACCCTAATCATAATTGGGTTAGGATTTTCTTCAGGGTGGTAGAATTTAGATTTAAACGTATTATGTAGGGATTGGATTTAAATTAATGTAAAGAACACAAAATAACGCTTTATTTCTTGCACATCTGGATTTGTGGATGGAGGTCCCTACCCTGCTAATATTCCAGCAAGAAGCACGAAGATGAAACAATTACTGTGGTGAGTTGATTTGTGAATTGGAAAATAGATTACAAATCAGAAAATTTATGGAAAAATAGAGCTGTGAGGCCAAATTAGGAGCAAGTGTATCAGCAGAATGACCATACCAGAGAGAAAATTATTCCCTGAATAATAACAGAGGCAGAGGGTGGGGAGTGAAGAATATTCCAGGTAAGCAATAGACAGAAATGCTCTGAGTCAGAAAAGTGTTTGGACCAGCCAGAATGATGAGCCACGCAGGCCAAGAGAGGAATGATTGATACAGAAGGCAGAGAAGAGGCACAGTTTGGATTAAGTCAGGACCCCACACTATGTTGAACAATCATCATAGGAGATCCAAAAACCACTGAGAAAGTTTACGTTGGAGAAGGAAATAAAAGATTTGGGATTTTTCTAAGAATAACTATGGCTTCTTGTTGGAGAATAAATTAAGCAGTAACTAGGAGGATTTGAAGAACTACTTAATACATCTTATAAAATATGATTAGATTAACTTGTGGCAGGAAGGATGGCAAATTAATAAAAAAATTGTTTAGCTGTGTGAGGGGGTTTGTGCTTATAATTCTAGCTACTCAGAAGTCTCAGGTCTGAGGATTGTGGTTTGAAGCCAATCCAGGCAGGAAAGTCCTCAAGACTTCTATCTACAAGTAAGCACACATGCATGCACACATGCATGCACATACAAGCCAGAATGGAGCTGTGTCTTAAATGGTAGAGCACTGGCTTTGAGCAAAAAAGCTCAGAGACAGTTCCCAGACCCTGAGTTCAAGCTCCAAGATCTATACCCAGACAGACAGACAGATAGACACAGACACAGACACAGACACAGACACACAGACACACACACACAATGAGTGAGAGATATGAGGTAATAGAACCTGATGGTTTTGACAGGGTCATGGGATGGAGAGTAAAAGAGTGGGAAGACTTGTTAAGGTTCTAGCTTAGTAATAAGACACAGGAAATGAAACTGTGAAATTAAGGAATGCTAATTGAAGATATTATTTAGTTTGGAGATATTTAGGTTTTTATACACATAATAGGTACATTACTAAGTTTGATACTTACTAGACTAAAGTGATTATAATGAATACCGTAATACTGTAAGATGATTATATTGAGTACTGTAATACTGTGATAAATTAAAGGGAGGTGATTTTATTTCATTATATAAATAAAAACCAATTGATTTCATTTTACTAGACACATTGAAATAATTTAGAAGCAAAAATGCACATGAGTGATTATTGACTTTTTTCATGACATTAACATAAGTTAACTTTCATGAAGTTAATGAGAAAAGTAGTCAAACCAGGTGCCAGTGGCTCATGTCTACTCAGGAGGCTGAGGTCTGAGGATTGTGGTTTAAAGTCAGCCTGGGCAGGAAAGTTGGTGAGACTCTTATCTTGAATGATCCACCGAAAACCAGAAATGGTGCTGTGGCTCAAAGTGGTAGAGTGCTAGCCTTGAGTGAAAAGCTCAGGAGCAGCATTCAGGCTCTGAGTTCAAGTCCCACAATTGACCAAAAAAAGTAGTCAGAGATAGATTTTGACCCTGACGGATTTATTTAGATTTCCATGTGCCAAAAAGTAAATGATGCAATATGTGTTCTAAACCATCAAACAAAACACCCTAGAACTGACAGGTATCAACTGATAAGATATCAAGTTGTTGCCTATATCCAGGTGTTTGGACCATATGTTATGAACACAAATGGTAGACATCCCATCAAGCTACTGGGAAATGAGCTCAGTCTGCTCATATCTACAAGTGATGACCCCGCCAAAGCCTGTGACCCCACTGGGGAAGAGTGTGATGAGGAAGGTCTTCAAGTCTTTGAACTGCCGCGATAGTGAATGTCTGTAGAGCTTACCACCTCTTTGCCCTCTGCCTTTCATGGAGCTATCAGTATAGTCCATTCGGTCTCGGACATAAGCTTTTCTATAAAGCTTGTCATGCACTGAAGAGTTACATCGTTTCTAGTTAGTCATTTCTTTTTTTCATGTAAGAAATCATGATCGAGGCTGACAGTTCATAACCTCTCCTCCCCCCATAAAAGCAAATCCTTCTCTGTCAACGGAAAAGGAAACAGGAATAAAATAATTGCTCTGGCAAGAAAATAGGTGAATTACCAGTAAGAGGTTGTTGATAATTTGTCAGGTTAAACGTGTTAGAATTTGTTCAGTAGTTAATGAAAGTTAGCACCAATATCCATTCAAAGATTCCGTGAGTGTGTGTGTGTGTGTGTGTGTGTGTGTGTGTGTGTGTGTGTGTGTGTGTGTGTATGTGTGTGCTTGGATCCTGGAGCTTGAACTCAGGGCCTGGGCGCTGTTCCTGGGCTCTTTTGCTCAAAGTTAGCACTCTACCACTTGAGCCATAGTTCCTCTTCTGGGTTTTTGGACACTTAATTGGAGAGAAGAATCTCATAGACTTTCCTGCTTTGAACTGCAATCCTATGATCTCAGCCCTGGAGTAGCTAGGATTACAGGTATGAGCCACCAGTGCCCCACTTGAAGTGAGCAGTTTTGCTCTCCCACAGGAAAAAGTGATCTTGGAGTAAAACCTTCAAAGCCAGAGACTAAACAGATCTTTCCTGTTTTTATTTTTTTCTTTCCTCTTTTTAAATGATAGATTTCAGGTAGATTGGTATATTAACAGAAAACTAACATACAGAGGGAGAAATTCAAACACAGGGATGCTAATTTCCTCCCAAGGACACACTGCTTGTTAATATCAGTCATAGTAAAATATCTGTCTGATTACATGCTTCTCTCTAGGGTTAGTGTTTTGAACTTCTCTGATAATCTGTGTTACAGGGAGGTGGCCTAGCAAGGAGGAGGTTTGAACTTTGCAACCTAAATAGAAAGGAACATGAAAGTCTAAGCACAGGGGTGATTGTTCTGTGTCCCTCCAACATAATGCACAACTCCTATGGCTGATTCTATATTGTGTTATACTTGTGGATTTATCTGAATGGCTTCAACTAGACTGTACATAGCTGTAAGCATGGAAATGATTTTCTCCCTATCCCTAGAGCTTATAAAGTACTTAGTAGGAACTCATATATTTATCAGTGAATTAATTAATCAAACCAAGCCCAGAATTGAATGATATAGCACACAAAGATAAGGAAACCAATAGGAAATGCAATTAGATTGCATTTAGATGATTAGATTCAATTAGATTATTATTCTTTTTTTCATAACAAAGTAGCTTGTATTATATTCTGTGTTAGCCAACTAGTTAAACAGAATGTTATATATGCATTAACGTAAAGGCATTATCCTTGTATTGATGTACATCTTCAAAATTCCAAAATTCTCTGAGCGCTCTCTTTAACAAAATAGAACTTCATAGTTGAGTAAGGGAAGAGTTAAAGTAATATGTAGTCTCATTCTTTCTTTTGGTAGGAATGAATATTTTCCTGGTTGTAGAAATTTGATGCATTAGCAGTTTTGAATCTTGTATTAATTATTTTTGACAATGTTTAGATGCATCATTGATTCTTAAGGCATAAAATACTTCATATCTACCTCATAACAAAGATATGGATTAAAAAGTGAATAATGCTCATCAGGAGGCTGAGATATGAAGATCACAGTTTGAAGCCAGCCTGTGCAGGATAGCCCGTGATTCTCTAATCTCCAATTAACCACCAAAAAAGCTAGAAGTGGAGTTGTGGCTCAAGTAGTAGAGTGCTAGCTTTGAGTGAAAAAGCTCAGTGACAGCACTCAGGCCCTGAGTTCAAGCCACAGGATCGGCACAAATTTTAAAAAAAGGGAAAAAAATTCCACACTAATTCTAGGAGGAATATTTTGTACAGCGTAGAAACAGTCTAAAGTATGTTTTAATTTTTAAACCTGGAGTTCAGTCACACTCTCATTTTGCATCCATCCTTGCAGATGGACAAAACTATCTGTCCTGTATTTTTCTGATCACCTCTGTTAGTTTTGGTGTGAGAATAAAAATGAACACCAGAAAGGAACTATTTCCTCATGCCAAGGATTTGCTAAGTACTGTAGATAAAGATACTGGAGAATGGTGGTGACAATGAGGAGATTCTGTTTCTCTTATTCCTTGAATAGCAAACAACTGAAAGCTCAAAGAGATGAAATCAAATGGGAGCAGACAGGAAAGGATGGGTGAAAGATGCTGGGGGTAGGGATGGGGTGGGGGAGTGGGGGGTAGGGAGGGACAGTTATAGCAACTTCCATCTAATTTAGAATTTGGATTGAAGAGCTAGGAAGCTCAAACCTGCTCGAATCTTTCTGCCATCTGTGGTTCCAATGTGGCATTTGGAAGAGTGCAAACACATGCTGGAAAACTGCCAGGACAAAGACAAATTCTGGAATTGAGGCACAGGATTTTCCTTCTGTGGCTAAATGGCTGAGCTGCTTTGGAAACATTTGAGTTCCTTTCCTGCTACATGTGAGTGGTTAGAGCATTGCTTTTTAAACAGAGATATGACATCCTATATTAGAAAGGCCCTTTGAGGATTAATCAGACATCATTTCCCTGGCTTATCAAGGAGCTGCATCATTAAGAAACACTGGTCATTGTTGATTATCTAACAAAAGTGAAAACAAGGGAAATTAAAAATCTTGTGTAAATGACCTCTTATTTAATGAGTTCTTGTTAGCCCCTGTTTCCATGGAAATTGTTTAATGCTGGAGAGAGAGTTCAAAGACTGAGTGAGTCTGGGTTTTCAGAGTACCTGCATAGTGAAGCAGAAGATGAAGGGGTCTGTAGGTATCAGTGGGCTACACTTTGTGTGGTTTGCACATCTGTGCCTATATATGATTCTTAAAAAGGCTTCTGGGAAGATTGCTAATGACAAACCACAACATGATTCTTTTTTTTCCCTTTGAGGTGCTGAGAGCAAACCCAGAGTTTTCAACACGTTAAGCCAGTGTTCTGCTATTATAATATATACCCAGCCATGATTATTCTTTCAATGTTAAGTTGCCACTCTATTTACACACATGATTCAATTATGAGTCAACCTGAGTAAAAACACTTTGATTTTAGACATCAAAGGGAAATTATGTGATGCAAAAGTATCCTAACATAATCTGGTGGAACTTGGGGTTTGAACTCAGGGTCTTGTACTTGTTCAAATTGCTTGTTTGTTTGGCTGATGCTCTACCACTTGAGCCAGGCCTCCAGTACTACTTTTTGTAGATTATTTTGGCGATGGAATTCACTAGAACTTCTATTCCTAGGATGGCTTTGGGCAATGACTCTCCTTATCTCAGCTTCCTGAGTAGGCAGGATTACAGGCATAGGCCACTGGTATCTGACAATAATTCTTTTTTCTGTGAACTCTTTGGATTATAAAAAAGGAACTTCAATTCAGTGTAAGGGAAATGAAAAAAAATAAAGCACTCTTTTTGGGATCAGCCTCCTGGCCTAAGGCATGATTTAGAATGTCACAGATATCCAAGGAAGTATGGCTGTCCCGACACACAAGCTGCTCAGTGCCTCTCTATGTTAGCCATATTTGAAGTTAATATTCTCCTCAGTTAATAACTCTCTCTCTCTCTCTCTGAGTTCAATGGGGCCCTGAGTTCAAGCCCCATTATCACACAGATACACACACACACACACACACACACACACATTATAACTCCTATACAAAAATTGTCTAGATTATTTTGCCCTAAAATACATTAAGGAAGTAATGAATTATATGATACATCTAAAGAAATATGTTTGCAAGTAAGAAACGATGCAATCCAAATTTAAATCTTACCCTTAATCCCAAATGGTTTTATTTGCTTAGAGATGTTTGTTCATAATCCTTTCCATTATAATTGCTAGAAATAAATTCAGATTTTCTTTTATAAAAAGAAGGGTAAGTTCCAGCTCTGCTCTTGGCCATTGTCTTATTGATCAGGATCCCAGATGAAAACGATTCTTCTAGGCCTCCACTATCCCACCCACCTGCATATCTGGTGGGAAGGTGAAATCGAGTCAGTTGATCCAATCACTGTGGCTAGAGGAATATGTGAGGGATACATTTGAAGTGATAACAGAAGGTGATTCCCGCCCCCTCTCCCTGCACCACCCCCAAACCAGGATACTGAAGAGACAAGAGAGAAAACACTTGTAAAGAGAACTTTGGATTTCGAGGATGTTTCTTGTCAAAAATGAGAGATGTAGCTTTCTAAGGGTGATGGGTGAAGTGAATTACCAGGGGTGTGTGTGTTGTTTAGTTTTAGCAGTAGTGGCTAACGCTGTTCTTGTTCTACTGATGAGAAAACTGAGCTCGGAGATGTTCGATGAGTTTCCAGATGCCTCCAAACTAGTGATAGACCAAGATAGCAACGGACCCCACAACTTCCGGCTCTGATGTCTAAGCTCTTCTCCCTCTTCTCCCTGTTTTCTAGATCTTAGCTTTTTTACTCAAGGCTGGTGCTTAACCACTTGGGCCATAGTTTCATGTCTGGCCTTTTAGTGATTAATTGGAGATCGGAGTCTCACAGACTTTCCTGCTCAGATTGGCTTTGACCCTTAATCCTCAGATCTCGGCCTCCTGATTAGCTAGGATGACATAGGGTCTTGCATTCCAAGGAAAGAAACTCTCAGTGAACGTTATTGGAGGCATGTAAACAATAATTATGCATCCTTTCCAGAAGGTGGAGCTATAATTGTCTGAGTATAGCATAAATAAGAACATGAGGACAGTATAATTCCAGTTTGCATGTGTTGAGCGATCCTGCATTTCCTTAATGGAGTAGTTCCTCAGGGATTGGAAGGGGTAGGATGGGCAGAATGATGCAGGCATACCACTACAGAACGTGGAGGACACATGAATCACATTATTTATCACAGGGGTCTTATAATATGGAAAGGCAGGTGACTTTATTCTCATGAGATAAATAGCAACTCTGTGAAAGGATAGAGGACAATTTGGGAAACACCATGCCCACAGAGCGCCTGAGGTGAGGAAAGATTCTGAGGACTCATGCCATCATAAATCTGCATTGGCCTCTGTGTGACCTCAGGCCTACACATTAATATGGGGTCATGATCCATTCGAACTCATGGTGGGAACTCAAGATACATAGTTATTTCTGGTGCTTTTGAAATACACTGAACAATGTTGAGGATAAGGTGGTAACATCAGTACAAGACTGCTTTTATCTCAGTCCTCGGCAACTCTCAGGGGTGAAAACCCCCCTCCTCTCCTATTCCAGCTTCATCTTATATGAGTGATCATCAGGATTTGGCAAGGTTATTTTCTTTTATAAACATTTTCTTCTCTCCGCCATCTGGATGTTTTTGCCGCTGCTGTTTCTTCACTGGATACTCCTTAATTGCTTTGCTGGTTTTTGCTACTTTCTTCAATCTCCAAAGGCTAAAGATACCCTAGGGCTGAGTTACCTTTTTTTTTTTTCTTTTCAATCCATTTCCTCGGTCCAGATCATCTGTCTGTAACTGATGGATCCCCAATCCCAGTGAGATTTTTACCATGGAAACTGGGGAGCTATCTACCATCTCCACTTAGAGGTCTAGTGTGTATACCTAAATTCAGCAGCTGGTGTTTCCCTCCAAACTTGTTCCTCTGACACCTTCTCATCTGGTATACACACTCTATTCTCTCAGTTCCTCATCTTGTTCCTGTTGAATGCCTTGGCTTTCTCTCCTGGATGGAGTCCAGTCTGTCCTACCAGACCTTCCAAGCTCTGGTCACCAATACCTCCATCCTGGTCCCACCTTTGCAATCACTCATGTGGATTGCTAAGTGGCTTCCTGTGTCCAGGGTCCTGACTTTGTCCTTTAGCCTCCAGGGCCCACATACAGGACAACCTGATGAAGATGATCTGAGGAAGGGCTAAAGGCTTAGGCTTTTCTCTGTCCAAAACTCTCTGGAGATTTCCAACTCAGAACCAAACCTGACCTGATCCTATCTGACCCAGTGAGCTCTGGAAAGCTATGCCCTTTGAAGGTGGTCAGTCACTCTACCCTAGTCATGCTGTCCCTCTCCCTGCCCCTCTATCATGACAGGAAGATTTCTGCCTTAGGGCCTTTGCATTTTCTGTTCCAACTGTCTAGAAAGTTCTTGACTCAGATTGTCACGTGGCGAGTTCCTTTATTAACATGAGATTTTTACTTAAAAAAATGAATAGTTCCAGAGAGACCTGTCCTAGCTTCTGTAAAATTTAATCAGCACACATAATACTTTATATTCCTTTTCTCTGATTTATGCTCGCTTTTTAAAGAGACTACTTTTTTTTTTGGGGGGGGGTGGTCTGGTCGTGGGGCCTGTGCTCTGGGCCTGGACACTGTCCTTCAGCTCTTCAGCTCAAGGCTAGCGCTCTACCACTTGAGCCACAGCACCACTTCCAGCTTTTTTCTTTTTGCTTATGTGGTACTGAAGAATCGAACCCAGGGCCTCAGGCATGCAAGGCAAGCTCTCTACCACTGAGCCACCTTCCCAGCCCCATAAAGAGACTACTTTTTAACAGCCAAAGAATTTCAGGTCTCACCAGGTTACTGGAGAAATCAGGCCCTGGTAACAGGCATCCCAGGAGAAGGAGGCACTGGTTGGAATGGCATTACTCAGTAGAGCACGGAAGGCCCTGTTCTCTGTTAGTGGCTCTTCAGTTCATGATCCAGGCCATCCTGCCTGGTTCAGGGCTGCTCCAGCAGTATGCAAGGCTGTGTACCAAAGGACCACATGGTCCTGGATGGCTTACACTGAAGGGGGTATTTGTCATTGTCTTTTTCTTTTTTTTTATGCTTTTTTATTGTAAAAATGCTGTACAGAGGGGTTACAGTTACATGAGCAAGGTAATGAGGACATTTCCTATTGAGCATTGTTGCCTCCTCCTTTGTTTTCCCCCTACCATCCCTTCTCTCTCACTTCCACAACTACCTCCCCTCCCCTCCCACAAGTTGTAAAGTTCGTTTTCAACATAGTGTTTTGTACATCTCATTGTTACCATGAGTCAACCTGTATCTCTAGTAAAGCATTTTGTTTTTTCTCTTCCCCTCCCTGAATTAGAGGAGTGTATATACAAGATGCAGGGCCCTGACATCAAATACAGTGAAAATAGAGGTTATATTGTAGTTCAAGCTAACACATATGAGTGAGTTATGTGAGTGATAAATGATTTATATTTAAATCAATGAATAAATGAATGGGTGAAAAGAAAAGAAAAAGACATTAGCTTGAACTCATGAATATTTACTTTACACTTAAGGTTATTACCCAATGCAGCTGAATTGTTTTGTTACACAATGTCTTTTCCCCAGCTTTGGCCAATGGGAGAACTCTTAGCTGACTCCTATCTTCCTTTGACATACTTTATCAATATACTTGTACTTGTGTGTGTGTGAATATGTGCATATAAATCATGTATTTATGTGTGTGAATATGTGCATATAATTCATGTATTTATGTGTATGTGTGTGTGTGTGTGTGTGTTCCATGCTATTTAACACTACATGATGCTCTTGGCTATATTTGTATGATTCCCACCAAAACTGCAGAAAGTCAACTCTCTGAAAAGCCTTATTCTTTTTGTTAGAATAGTATTGAAAAACAAGGTCTGAATGCTAACATGTTTATTGTTACTGGGTGGGGTTGTTTTAGACCCTCTCATCAGGCAGAATTATGTGTATATGTTTGTACGTATATATGCATGTGCATGCACACATATGTATTTATGATACACATGTAAGTGTATACATATATGTACAATTTCTATGATACACATATGCCTAAATATATCTCTGTTTATTTGATCTATGTTAAGTCCTCATGAGTACTGATGTCTTCAACTCAAATCCACTGTCACACAAATCATTTTAACCTTTTCCTCTTGCTTATTTCTAAACTTCAGAAGTGAGAAAAGCCCACCTGTTTTTTGTTCTAACATGCATGAATAGCTCCATCAGAATGGATGACCAATAGCCCTGGGGAGGCAAATTTATCAACTAAAGTACCATCCTTAAGCATAGTTTCTTTGGTCATTAGTCTCACAGATTTATTTCCAAAGATACTTTGGTTCATCAGTTTAGAGTCTCTTTCATGATGCTATATTATCGATTAGCCATACCATGAGATTGTCTGGTCATATTCTGCATGCCACCCTGTGATTTTCTCCAATCTCCAAAGTAATTTTCTTAACTTTGCACACATTCATGTTCACTTTTTGTTCTGTAAACTTCAGTGGGGGATTTTGTAAGTGTACAGTTGATTTTTTTTATCACATGTCTATTTACAGTATCAAGTAGAATAGTTTCATGCTCTAAAAATTCCATTATGCTTCATCTCCTTGGAAGTTCTTGCTACTCCATGGAACTAGAGATGTAAATCAGGGTCTTCCACCTGTATGATATAGGGAGCTGGTCTACTGTTGAGTTATATATTCAATGTATCACTTGTGAACTCTTTCCTCTCCCCTGCTTCTCCCTACCTCCTTCCTTTTGTAGTCATGGCAACCATTTCTCTTTTATGCTTTCTATAGATTTTTTTAAAAGAAAGAATAAATTAAGCGGATATAAATATTCACATGCAGAATTTGTGTGAAAATAAGTGCATGATTATTCTTTATTAACACAAAATTATCACTGTAAGTGAAACCTTTCCCAGAAATATTGAACTTTTTGAAGCTACTCAATGATTGCTGACACTAATCATGATGGTGGGAAAAGAGAAATTTTGTTCGGTGTTAACTCTCACTCCCTAGATGAGAAACTTTGATTAAGAAGAAAAGGATTAAGGGAAGCCAGGCATCAGTGTCTCATGCCTGTAATCCTAGCTACTCAGGAGGCTAGCTCTGAGGATGGAGGTTTGAAACCAGCCCAGGCAGAAAAGTCCCTGTGAGACTCTTATCTCCAGTTAACCACTCAGAAAACAGAAGTGGTGCTGTGGCTCAAAGTAGTCTAGCTCTAGCCTTGTGCAAAAGAGCTCAGGGACAGTGCCCAGGACCTGAGTTCAAGCCCCACAACTGACAAAAACAAAAAAACAAATAAATAAATAAAAGAATTAAGGGAATGCTTTATTTTATTTTATTTTTTTTGTGTGTCCATGCCTTTTTAAAATACATTTTTTGTAAAAATACTGTACAGAGGGGTTACAGTTACATGAGAAAGGTAATGAGTACATTTCTTATCAAGCATTGTTAATTCCTCCTTTGTTTTCCCCTACCATCCCTTCCCTCCCACCTCCACAACTACACTCCCCCCCTCTCCCCTTCCCCTACCTAAATTGTAAAGTTCATTTTTTAACATAGTGTCTTGTGCATCTCATTGTTACAATGGGTCAACCTGTATCCCTATTTAAGCATTTTGTTTTTTCTCTACTCCTCCCCAAATTAGAGAAATGGATATACAAAATGCAGGGCACTGACATCAAATGCAGTGAAAACAGGGGTTATACCCTGGGGTAGGAACATACAAAGAAACAAAAAAATCACATGGTACCTTATAAATATGTTAGAAACAATAGCAAGAAAGAAAAAAACCACTTGTGTCTCTATCTTGGGGTTCATTTCGCTTAACATAATCTTATCTGGTACATTGTTTTTGACCTTTTCTGCTTGTCCCAGACATATACTAGTTATTGCAAATAAAGGAAACCATGGGATCTATGTTTCTTTGGGCTTGGCTTACTTTACTTAATATAATTTTTTCTGAGTCTTTACACTTCCTAACAAATGGGGCAATGTCATTCTTTCTGATGGAGTCATAAAATTCCATTATATATATATATATATATATATAATAAGAAAATGTGATATATATATATATATTTATTTATATATATATATCACATTTTCTTGATCCATTCATCTACTGAGGGGCATCTGGGTTGGTTCAATATCTTAGTTGTGGTAAATAATGCTGCAATAAACATAGCTGTGCTGGTAGCTTTAGTGTGGTCTTGTTTGTGATCATTTGGGTAAATGCCCAAAAGTGGGATTGCTGGGTCATAGGGGAGCTTTATGTGGAGTCCTTTTTAAAAAGTTTTTTTAAATTTATTTTTTATTGTGAAAATACTGTACAGAGGGGTTACAATTACATGGGCAAGATAATGAGTACATTTTTTTTTTTTTTTTTTTTAAATTGTATTTTATTTTATTTGAGAACATACTGTACAAAGGGGCTACAATTACATGGGCAGGATAATGGATACATTTCTTACCAAGCATTGCAGCCTCCTCCTTTGTTTACCCTTCACTTCCCTTCCCCGCCTCCCCCCTCCCCCCACCCAATTTTACCCCCCTCCCCCCACCCAATTATACCCCCCTCCCCCCCCCACACCGGCATTGTAAAGCTGGTTTTGACATGACATTTTGTACTTCTCATTGTTGCAACAGGTCCACCTGAATCCTTAAACGACTTGTTTGTCCCCATCTACTCCACATGTTATACTGACATCAAATATAGTGAAAACGGGGGTTACACTGTGGGGGAGGGACATACAAAGCAACAAAGAAATAATCTTATAAATGCATTAGAAATACATGCATGAAAGAAACGAAAACATTAAAATACATATTTAAGGGTTCATTTTCCTAGCATCACATTATCTGACCTTTTCCGCTTGACTCATACCTATACTAGATATTGCAAATAAGGGAAACCATGGGACCTATGCTTCTTTGGGCCTGGCTTACTTTGAGTACATTTCTTATATTTATCAAGCATTGTAGCCTCCTCCTTTGTTTCCTCTTCCCATCCCTTCCCATCATCCCCTACCCCCCAATCCTCCCCGCTCCCTCCCCCCCACCAAAGTTGTAAAGTTCATTTTCGACATAACGACTTGTACATCTCACTGTTGCAATGGGTCCACCTGTATCCCTATTTAAACGACTTGTTTATGTGGAGTCTTTTGAGGAACCTCCATACTACTTTCCAAAGTGGTTGAACAAGTTTACACTCCCACCAACAATGCAGTAAGGTTCCTTTCTGTCCACATCTACTCCAGAATTTGTTGTTATTAGAGTTCTTGATTCTAGCCATTCTGACTGGGGTGAGGTGGTATCTCAATGTTGTTTTGATTTGCATTTCTTTTATGACTTAGAGAGGTTGAGCATTTCTTCATACGTCTATTGGCCATTCTTATTGGCTCTTCAGAGAAGTTTCTCTTTAAGTCTTTAGCCCACTTATTTATTGGACAGTTGTTTCTTTGAGGATTTGTTGTTGGGGGATTTAACTTTTTGAGTTCCAGGTATATTTTAGATATGAGACCCTTGTCCATTGTATGGCTAGTGAAAATCTTCTCCCAATCTGTGGGCTTTCTATTGATCTTGCTAGCTATGTCCTTGGTCATGCAGAAGCTCTGCAGCTTCATGCGATCCCATTTGTCCAACCTTTCTTTGATTTGTTGTGTTTCTGGGTCTCTATTCAGAAAATTTCAGCCTGTGCTAAGGAGACCTAGGGTTTCTCCTATTCTATCCTGTAATGTTTTCAGGGTGTCTGCTCTGTCTCTGAGGTCTTTGTTCCATTTGGAGTTGATTCTGGTGCAGGGTGATATATAAGGACCTAGCGTTAGTTTTCTACAGGTGATCAACCAATTTTGCCAGCCCCATTTAATGAAGAAGCTGTCTTTCTTCCATTCTATTTTTTTAGCTCCCTTATCAAAGATTAGGTGGCTATAGGTCTGTGGGTTCATTTCTGAGTTTTCAATTCTATTCCATTGGTCCTTAGGTCTGTACTTGTGCCAGTACCAAACTGTTTTGATTACTAGGCTTTGTAATAGAGTTTGAAATTTGGAAATGTTTTATTTTATACTGCCTAGATTATATTTAAGGATTGGCTGCATCAACTGATTCTGCCCCCCAAACACATGCTTAATCGTGAATCAAGATTCTCTCTTTTGATTTTCATCTGGAATGAGGAGCCATCTGATCTGAAGGGATCTTAGGCTGTGTCCTCTTCACCAATGGGAAGTAATTCCTTCACCATTCAATCTTGGATAGCAGCAGACAAACTTAAAAGCATCAGTCATCACAAAAAAATTTAAATAAAGAGAAAACTTTCCTTATGTGCAAGTAAAAGAGCTACTGTGAGGCATGATGGGAAAATCAAGCTCTGATACTCTATATACACCTGTGAAAATAGAACCAGGTAACTTGAGGAGAGCAGTGGCAGAGATGAAGTGGAGAGATGAAGAGAGTATAATGGAAGGGGTGATGCGGACCAAGATGCCGTGTATTCAGAAGTTGACACGTTGGATTGGAACCATTTTTTTTGCAAGACTTAATTTTTTTTAACAATACTTGAAGATACTAAACAATGAAAAGTTTTTACTCTTTGCACTTCTTATCTGTGTGTCCTTGCTTCCTTGCTTAGAACATGCCTCTAGGTGTTATGTGACAAATTGCAGGAGATCAGCTGGCTGGCAAACAGTTTGTACATCACTGCATGACTCATATCATAGTCATCGGAGATTTCTCTCAGGCGTACTAAAGAATAAAACAGGCAATAGCTTCTCTTTTTCTGGGAACCATGCAAGTGCCAATATTCTCTGCCTACTGCACCCTACACTTGGGTGGAAGTTTGGTGGCAGCTGAGTAAATCCTCTACTTCAGATTTAACACAGAATCCTGAGTAGGAGGAAATGGAATGAGACGAGAGACGAAGGATCTTGGCACCACTGGACTTGGAGGTGACTCATCCTGTCTCCTAGGACCATCAACTCCATGGTGATTGGACAATGTTTTCACACAGTAGTAGATCAAGGTCATGGATATCTTCAAGTGCCCAAGTTCAGGTAATTGTCCCAAAGCAGATATTCCCAAACCCTTATGAAAGATCTGAGAGCAATCTTCAGAGCAGAATTGTAAGCTAGGTGCAGTGGCTGCTGCCCATCATCCTGGCATTTGGGAGGCTGAGGTTGGGAGAAAGAAAAAACCCTCATTGTTATTATAAAGGTGATGTACAGAGGTGTTAGAGTTAGGTAAGTCAGGTAAAGAATACAGTTCTTTTTGGACAACATCACCCCTTTTCTTGCTCTATCCCAGGTTTTCCCTCCCATCCCCACCCACAAGTTGTATTGTTCATCTCTGGGTCACAATATGAAGCTCTCCTAGGAAAAAATGTTTGAGAGCTTTCTTAACCGGTAGCCGCATGTGGTGGCTGTGGCTTGCATCCATCATTCTAGCTACACAAGTGGCTGAGATAGAGACCCCTGATTCCAGATAAGCCCAAGTCCCCCTTTCCCCCCAAATAAATTCTTTGGACTCTGTCTCAATGGAAGAATCTGGGTGAGGCATTACATACCTGTCTTATCAGTTATGGTGGGAAGTATAAAATAGGAGGATCATGGTCCAGATATATGAATGACTGGTCAAAATGTGAGAGACTGTCTCAAAATAACCAGTGTAATAAAAGGCTGGAGGTAGTGCTAAAAAGAGTCATGTGTTTGCCTAGCAACTGGGAATCCTTGAGTTCAAACCTCAGTATCCAAGGCTGGAGGTGGCGGCGGTTTGCTGGGCTTCCTAGTTAGATACAGGAGCCACACACTGTGACCTGGGACACTGTCACTACCTGTGTGTCTCCTACAGCTGAGATTACAACCTCAGTTGCAGTAATATTCCAGTTACAGCCATTGTAACCATCTGGTGCCTTGTTACATCCAATCCAGAATGGAGACAGTATTTTTTAGGCTGAGTCCTCTTGTAAAGGACTAAAGACCCACCCCACCATAGGTTGCTTAGGATCTTCTGTACCAAGTATGCCATTACCTGTTCTTGGGCTGCAGCTTGAATTTCCCTATCTTTGAGGATGCAGTAGGGAGTGAGGGGAGGGGGAAGGGAGGAAAGCTGGTTGCGGACAATTTGCCTCAGTGCTGAATTGAGCTGGGTTTCTCACTGAGGCACTCTATCATATGTGATCTGCTAACATGGCAATGTTTGTTTGAAATTCCTCTCATTCCCTGCAGGACAGAAGATGAGATTTGTAACAGGTTGGACCTGGGCAGGAATCACAAAGCTGGCCGGAAGAAAGCAGAAACAGTGACCTGAGAGATCACTAAAGCTCAGGAATGGGGCCATCAACCTCAAAGCTGTAAAGAAGAAGAATCCTACCCAGTGGACAGAACCACGATGGGAGCTAGAGGATCAAGAAAGTTCTAGAAACAGGATCAAGGGAATTGGGAAATGAAGAAACCAGGAGGAGTTGTGGAAAGGTTGGTAAACAGCCAGGCACTGCAGTCCAAGTTTGGATAGTTCACAGTCAAGATGCTTGTTGGATTTACAAAGAGGGAAACCATGAAACCTTCACTGAACTGTCCAAACAGGCTAGTCGATTGGCCCTGACAAGCCATCACGATCTGAGAGGACAGCAAAAGTTCCTCAATAATTATAAAAATTATGATTCATCTATTGTGTGTGTTTGTGTGTGTGTGTGAGAGGGGGAGAGAGAGAGAGATGAGGGAGGGGAGGAGGGAGGGAGGGAGAGAGAGAGAGAGAGAGAGAGAGAGAGAGAGAGAGAGAGAGAGAGAGAGAGAGAGAGAGAGAGAGAGAGAGAGAGAGAGAGAGAGAGAGAGAGAGAGAGAGAAACTTGAATGAGGGATTGAAATCAAGGCCTGATGCTATCCCTGAGCTTCTTTTGCTCAAGGCTAGTGCTTTACCAGTTGTGCTACAACTCTACTTCTGGTTTTCTTTCTTTCTTTCTTTCTTTTTTTCTTTCTTTCTTTCTTTCTTTCCTTTCTTTCTTTCTTTCTTTCTTCTTTCTTTCTTTCTTTCTTTCTTTCTTTCTTTCTTTCTTTCTTTCTTTCTTTCTTTCTTTCTTTCTTTCGTTCTTTCTTTCTTTCTCTCCTTCTGCTTCTCCTTCTCCTTCTCCTTCTCCTCCTATTCCTCCTCCTCCTCCTCCTTCTTCTCCTTCTTCACCTTCTTCTCCTTCTTCTCTTCTCCTTCTTCTCCTTCTTCTCCTCCTTCTCCTTCTCCTCCTTCTCCTCCTCCTCCTTCTCCTTCTCCTTCTCCTTCTCCTTCTCCTCCTTCTCCTTCTCCTTCTCCTTCTCCTCC